>NC_091114.1:15720000-16020000 GCF_024713975.1 Paralichthys olivaceus | reverse complement strand
GGTGGGGCGGGTCGTCCTTTATACAGAAGGTTGGTGGTTCAATCCCCTGCTCCTCCAGTCTGCACTCAGAGGTGTCCTGGGGACACTGAACCACAAATTACCCGTATTAGATACGAGTGAATTTGATTTAGAAGGTACATCCACGAGCGCGTCATGTGCACAACACCGGGTCTGTTATTAAAGTTAAGGATGAAGAGAATGAGCCTCGTTTGATGAAGAGGAGAAGAATCTGGAGGAAAACGTAACCAGAGAGAGAAACTGATTACAGGAGGTGTGAAAGGAGGAAGGAGATGGAGGTGTCAGGCAGAAGAACTCAGACATGGTAGTTGTTTGGTATTGTGACAAATTTAGTTTTGATGATTCGCACAGAATAAAGATAAACTTCAACAAGGGCGTGAAAACAGGTGTCATGTAAAGAGATTGGGGTCAAATATCCACGATTAATAACCAGCAGCAACAATCTCATCGTCATCATTTAAAAATCTGAGAGGAAATGATTCTTGTGTGTTACATAACATAACTTCCTCCCTGCAGTCAGACAGGGAGGAGCGCTGCTCGACTTTGACAGGAGTCGACACTCCGCTCACACACAAACGCACAACAACCCTCATGAGGCGTCTCATCTTTCCGACTGTATCCTCTCGGAGACGACGTCCACACAAACAGCACGAGGAGGAAAATTACAGGTTTCGAGCAAAAGGGAGGATTAGTGGAGGGAGAGGAGACGGTAGAAGGAGGAGGAGGTGAAAAATAATCACAAGCAGGGAGGGATTCACACGACAGAACGAGATGAGAGAAGAGACAAGATGAGGCAGATTCTCTCGTCCGCCTACGGGAATCAAAAAGTGACACAATCTCTAAACATCTCAAAACAAAACGTGGACGGCGCGAGGGACTCCTGACGTCCGACGATTCCTTTACAGGAGGAAGGAACCAGAGGTGAAGAGTGTTTGTGAGAAACTCTTCTCATGAGCCAAAATGGCCCCCGTGGTGTTTTTGCATTGCGGATGGGAAGAAAAAAAAAAAACCTTTCGTCCTTCGCTGCCAGAGGGACGTGTCACAGTTGCCATGGAGACGGTAATCATGCTGACAGGTGAGACCGGTCGTCGTCTGTCGAGTGTGTGTGTGTGTGTGTGTGTGTGAGAAACATTAGCATTTAAAGTGCTCAGCTACGTTCACTCTGATCAGTGCGTCTGTGTTTTGCTCGAGGGAACTTTTACACGAAAAAAAAACAAACTTCCACCTGAACGACGTCTCGCAGCACGAAGATAAACCACGATGTGTGTGTTAGAGATTGAATCCGATTAGTCGTAAAACAAACCCCTCCGGTCTTTTTCTCCACCTCGTTTAAATACAGGATCTTTCCACAGCCCCGGACAAACAAAGGAGCTCCAGGTAGAAGTTCCAGTTCTGGAGCTTCGGGCCAAACTTCCTGAACATTGAGTGCTAATCATCATTTCATGAGAAAGTTAGAATAGAAATAGAAAATATTGTTTTTTTCTTTGGATAAATCTATAACTTATTTCTGTGATAATGAAACTCTTCATTGATCTCCAGAGACACAGAGGTCAGAGGTCAGGTTTTCCACATCGGCTTCCTCCGGACCTTCGGGCCGAGGACGTCCACAGAAACTCTCACTCAGACGTCTCAACAGCTGAACGTTCACGCCGCACGTGACTCACAGACGTGTTTCTGGACTGCGTTTCCCAGAGTTCACCTGTCACACGAGCATCATGAGGCCCAGAAGCTGCTCGTGTTCTCACCTGAAGCGCTCCTGACCCGCCGTGTCCCAGATCTGCAGCTTGATCCGCTTCCCCGGCTCGATCTCCACCAGCCGGGAGAAGAAGTCCACGCCGACGGTGGGGTCCGACACCTGGGCGAAGCGGCCCTCCGTGAACCGCCGGATCAGACACGACTTGCCCACCGTGGAGTCGCCGATGACGATCAGCCGGAACTGGTAGAGCCAGATCGCCTCCATGACTCGGCTGTCTGTCGCTCTGCGGGTCTGTGGCTCGGTCTGTCGCTCTGTCTGCTTCGTTAGAGAGAAGCGTGCGAGGGCGCGGGCCTGAGTCACAGAAACAGAAAGAGACAGAACCTTAGTTAAGTTTTATCTTATATAATCATTATACATTAAACCAAACTAATCAGAAACACGAGCACTTGAACAAGTCTTTGACTAACATGGAGGAGGCAGAGTTTACCAGCTATCCTGCAGCCAGCCACCAGGGGGCGATCGAAAATACAGCAAACTGAAGATGAGAGATTATTGTTTGTTCTTTGTTGTGAAGTTACGAGATTTATTCTGTTTCAAACCCACCGCTGGAGTAAGTATTCACACCCTATACTTAAAGTAAAAGTAAGAAAGTACTACGTGCAAAATGTACTTTACGTATCCCATGTACACATCATGCAGATGAGTTGTGTAATAAACAATAAATCCAACTTTAGAGGAGTCTGGGGATCAAAATATACTAAATACCTGAAATAAAAGTACACAGAATGACCTTCATTCAGATTGTTATTGGAGTATTATACTTTGTTCAGTTATTGATCGAGGTAGAAATATTGGTTAGCATGTTAAACTGTAATAACAAGAACAACCATGAGGATAATATATCAAAGTTACAAAGAAGAGGATGAACCCATGTTTTATGACACTTATTAATTGGAGTAGTAATTAAGTAGAAGTACTCAGTTACTTCTCACCGGTGGCTTTTACATGACTAACAGCGTGTTGGAGTTTTGTGCCGTTAACAACAATTAAACGTCTCTTCTCTGGAACATGGAAGGTCACACACCCGGAGTCCGAAGGCCTCGTATCAAAAAGGGCATTAGGGCAAAATAATCCAAAAAGCAGCCGCATTAAAAAATCAAGTGACGAGGAAAGTATAAGAGGATTTTCTCATATATCTCGTGGTCGTAATTCAATCACGCAGTGAATACAAAGAGGCACAGTATATAAGCCTGTTATGTGTGTGTGTGTGTGTGTATCAAGGCAGCGCGCTCTGAGTAACAGGTATTGTTTTAATTCTTCTGTGATTTCTCAGAGCTCTAAGTTTCCTCTCAGATAAATAAAGTGTCTGAGGGGCCACAGATGTTGTCAACCCTGATGTGTATCTTCACACTACACATGCAGCACCCCCCCCCCCCCCCCCCCCCCCCCACCCCACCCCATCCCCTCCATGTAGGCGGGCAGGGAGCCAGCCTCGGCCTCCCATCACCCCCTGCGTGTCCCTGTGGAGTCGGGTTGCGTAGCTGGGTCGGTATGCAAACATTATTGGCCGAGTCCCCGGTGAACAGCAGCCTCGTTTACACACCGGATGAGCAGATTGGAGGCTCAGGATGAGCAACAACAACCGGCCCCACGTCACATCTGAATAAAAGTCTTCACGGTCATGTCACTGGATGGTTTCTTGTCGAAGTTGTGGCACGTTTTGTGTTATCAGATTACAATTACGCACAGATGTGGCTTTGATCCCGTGCGTAAAAGATGCTAATGAAGATCCGGATGAGGGTCTAGAGCAGGTTGTTTTTGTTGCAGGCTAAAATTAGAGCAGGGCACATCACGACCTGACCTGTGGTGCGGGAGGCCTGTGCGTTAACCCACTTTTTTTTTTAACGCATCGTGGCTGAATGATTTAACCGACAACACCGGCCGTGAATGAGGAAGAAAGAGCCTACTTGCTACTCGGAGCAGGGGTGAAGAGGACTGCAGGCCAGAGATGTTGGCTCTTCTCAGGACCAGGCTGATGTGGGCTCCATGGCACCGACGAGTCCGGCAAAAAAAAAACAACCGCGACAAACCCTCGATGCTCGAGTCGGGGCCCCGATGACAGCGGCTGGAGGACGGTGCAGGCCCCGGAGTCAGGGCTGATCTCCTCCTCCTCAGTATCAGGCCCGATCGAGGAGCCGGAGGAAAAAAAACTGCACCGAGGAGCAGGTGCAATAAAAAAAACACCCGGATCTGCGCAGGGATCAAAAACCGCCCACGGCTCAGTGCGGGTGTTTCACGCAGGCAGGAGTGTGTGTGCGGTCGGAGGGGAATCCCGCGGTGTCATCTCTGTGTTTGCTGTGTGTGTGTTTGTAGGTTCTTCTGCTGATGAAATGGCAGCGCGAGCAGCAGCATCATATAGCCTGACTCATCCCGCATCAGTACCACTACCGTACAGGACCGAGCAGAGGCGCAGCGCGAGAGGAGGGGGAGAGCACGTCCCGGATGGATTTTGATTTGAATTCAATAAAAGACAATCCGGGGTAATTTAGGTTTTCTATGCAAAGACTGTGAAGATGGAGATATTCTAGACTCCACGTGACCCTGGTGGAGGATGTGTATAACCTGTGTTTGTGTAGAAGAGAAGTTTTCCTGCTCAGTTAAAGCAACGAGAGGGAGGAAGACACGCGCACTGCGATGGGCATGCGCGCATGGATCAGTGCGCATTCACGGAAGTGGAGGCAAAGACCAAGCAATGCATGGCGGGAGGTGTAGTTTTTAATCCGGGCTGATTTGGGATCAAACTTGTAACTTGATGAATCACGAGGCTGCGACTTATATAAAGTCGTGTTCATGTTCTCTGTGAGGCTGAATGTTCTCTGTGAGGGTGAATGTTCTCTGTGAGGGTGAATGTTCTCTGTGAGGGTGAATGTTCTCTGTGAGGGTGAATGTTCTCTGTGAGGGAGAATGTTCTCTGTGAGGATGAATGTTCTCTGTGAGGATGAATGTTCTCTGTGAGGGTGAATGTTCTCTGTGAGGGTGAATGTTCTCTGCTCTGTGAGGGTGAATGTTCTCTGTGAGGGAGAATGTTCTCTGTGAGGATGAATGTTCTCTGTGAGGATGAATGTTCTCTGTGAGGGTGAATGTTCTCTGTGAGGGTGAATGTTCTCTGCTCTGTGAGGATGAATGTTCTCTGTGAGGGTGAATGTTCTCTGTGAGGGTGAATGTTCTCTGTGAGGGAGAATGTTCTCTGTGAGGGTGAATGTTCTCTGTGAGGGTGAATGTTCTCTGCTCTGTGAGGATGAATGTTCTCTGTGAGGGTGAATGTTCTCTGTGAGGGTGAATGTTCTCTGTGAGGGAGAATGTTCTCTGTGAGGGTGAATGTTCTCTGTGAGGGTGAATGTTCTCTGTGAGGGTGAATGTTCTCTGCTCTGTGAGGATGAATGTTCTCTGTGAGGGTGAATGTTCTCTGTGAGGGTGAATGTTCTCTGCTCTGTGAGGATGAATGTTCTCTGTGAGGATGAATGTTCTCTGTGAGGATGAATGTTCTCTGTGAGGGTGAATGTTCTCTGTGAGGGTGAATGTTCTCTGCTCTGTGAGGGTGAATGTTCTCTGTGAGGGTGAATGTTCTCTGTGAGGGTGAATGTTCTCTGCTCTGTTTGCTTGTTGCTCTGTAACAGGATCAAACTCATTGAAATCTAATTTGAATAATTTTATTTCTGTGCCTCTTTTAGTCTCCGCTGTCATCGTTAATGTTCGTATTTGAATGAAATGAAATGAGAAGTGGTTGGAAAACTGTTTGCCCTGTGGAGACACGTGATGCTCAGGCCTGAGGGTGGACACACACACACACACACACACACACACACACACACACACACACACACACACACACACACACACACACACACACACACACACACACACTCGTGGTTCGGGCTCTGGGATAATTTTGGGAGTCGTATTACGAAATGACAAAAGTTCTTTCTCGTCCAAACTTAATCTAAACCTGATTCTCAAGACGTGAGGATCAAAACGTCTTCATAATGATGAACCACTACTAATCTTAAACTTAACCTCATCTAAACCTACACCTATAACCTTACCCTTACCTTAACCTGTGGCAATCTAACCCTAACCTAACCTAACCTTAAACTAATGTTAACCTAACTGTAACCTAAACCTAACTTTATCTTAAACTAATGTTAACCTAACTGTGATATAAACCTAACCTAAACCTAACCTAACCTAACCTAACCTTAACGACACACTGACAGAAGGGGGCGTGGCCGTGCTGCAGCACACACAGTTTTCAGGCTACAGTTTGAAATCTGCATGGCGTGTGTGTGTGTGTGTGTGTGTGTGTGTGTGTGTGTGTGTGTGTGTGTGCAGACCCACACCACCACCACACTGCTGGTGTTTCTTGTCTTCTTCTTATTTTCCTCTGTCTCGACCTCAGCAGCGGTTTACAACTTCAAACTTCTTCTTTTTTCGACATGACGACTTCACGCGGAGAGAACCCGGACAGTAACTGCAACAAGCTGAACTGCTACCTCGGTTTTTAGGGGATGTAGAGTTTTTGGAACATTGTTCATGAGACGAGGAATCACAGTTCGGTTCTAATGTCTCTTCAGAAAGTCTAGAACATCAACATTTTTTTGTGCGTAATCGCTCGTTTTGACTTTTGTGAACTTTGCGTCAGGACCAAACATCTGCTTCAGGAATCTTTAGTTTCAGACTTCGTGTTAAAGTTTAGTTTCGAGTTTTCCTCACTTGTCTCCATACATGAGTTCAGACCTACCGTCACTGGCCAAACCCTCCGCATCGTGCGTCTCATCTCCTTCATGCGGAGCCAGTAATTGGAGACCTCACTGTGCCATCCACTTCACGCGCGCTCTCACCCGCAGCAGCGATGCAGCACGAGCGGCTGCTCAAAGTCCTGGTCATCGGTGACCTCGGTGTCGGCAAAACGTCCATCATCAAGCGCTACGTGCACCAGGTCTTCTCCCAGCACTACCGCGCCACCATCGGCGTGGACTTCGCCCTCAAGGTGCTCAACTGGGACCACAAGTCGGTGCTGCGGCTGCAGCTGTGGGACATTGCCGGTGCGTAAAAGTGTGGCTGCGTGGTGGAGATCAGAGGGACGGGATATGGCTGAAGTTGTGCAAAGTATAACCGTGTTGATTTAATGTAAAACAGCTGCATTCAAACACAGCAGTCAAATAACCCCCCCAGCTCCTCATGTGACGGTTACGCGTCACTGCCTTCAGGTAAAACGATGAGAGCAGGTGAACAAACACGAGCCTCATTAGGATTAGAGGAACAAACGTTCTCTATAAAAACAGCCATGACGAGCTGCTGTGTGTGACATGTGTCCATCGTATGTTATCTGAGATATTCAGGGTTTTCAATCGTAAGGTTTAAAAACATGTATCTTGTTTTATTGTCAGTTATTATCTGTTAATGCAGAATTCATTGAGCTGGATGATGTGGACAAACATTCTATCGAGATAATACTTGTCACATCTGTTGATTTCAATATTTATCACGATACATGTCACATTAATATTTATCTTTTAAAAAAATGTTTGCTCCTGAGTGAAGGTTTTGCTTTTACCTCATTATATATTATTGTATATTATAATATATATTATATATGATGGACTTCTGTTATTTTGCTATTGATGAAATTCTGTTGCGATGATTATTGATATAGTTTTGAAAGTCCAGATGTTCAGGGAATGAAAATATAGTTCATATAGTGCTGTTCATACATGTGAGCGGCCAATATGTGTAAATAATTTTTATAAATATGTGGCACTTTTAACATCGGACATTTGATTCTTACTTTTCAGAACATGTTAACTTTGGCTCAAAATAACTCATGATAAATAAAAATAACTCGAAATATAATATAATATAATATAATTGGAATGGTCATAAAACAACCTCGGACATTTTATTTCAACAAACTTTAAAATGGCGCTCAAACTGTCCAAGTGGCCACGTCAACCGAGAAGCAGAACCCTGAAACTTCTTCTCACCCATCGGCCGTGTCTTGCTGACACATCCAACCATGATGGTGCATGAGACGAGAAGAGTGTGTGTGTGTGTGTGTGTGTGTGTGTGTGTGTGTGTGTGTGTGTGTGTGTGTGTGTGTGTGTGTGTGTGTGTGTGTGAGAGAGAGAGAGAAGCTTTTTGTTTTCATCGTATAAAACCGTTGTGTCTCTCTCGACGTGGATCCTACATACTTTTGGAAATATCTTCCTCACAAACACACAAACACACACACACACACACACAGACACACACACACAAACACACACACACAGACACACACAGTAGTTTATCTTGCATCCTCTTCACGCTGTTGAGCAACAAGACGACTGATTAGCGTCGTCATCTCCATTTGCATGAGTCAGGTTTTCATACGAGTGGACTTTAGACCTGTCACCACTGACGACTTCACCACACACACAAACACACACACACATAAACACACACAAACACACACACACACAAACACACACACACATAAACACACACAAACACACACACACATAAACACACACAAACACACACACACACAAACACACACACACACACACACACAATCACACACACACGTTTATCCTTGTTTGATTAAGCGAGTGAGTGTTTACATAGACAACACATAAAGAATGACGACATGTCACATCCCAGAAGTGAAGCCAGAGAGCCTTGATCGCCCCCTGGTGGCTGGCTGCAGTACAGGTCATAAACCATGCCTCCTCCATGTTAGCAGACGGGACATGGACCAAACAAAAGAGGTCAAAGTACACGTTAAATAATCTTTTCTCAGAGACGTTTTCTGTACGTGCAGTTTTTTGTTTTGCTTCGTTATGTAAAGATTTAAAAAACGGGTTGAAACGTCCCGATCGACAGCTGAGGTTGGACCTCGATATCACACCTTCGTCCTCTGATCACTGCTGCACAGAATCTGGCTCCAGATGTGTCTTTGGACTGAACGACAAAGATAGTTTCTGCTGCTAGGAGACGTGTGTGTGTGTGTGTGTGTGTGTGTGTGTGTGTGTGTGTGTGTGTGTCAGATGTTCTCTTGCTGATTCACCACTATAATAGGATCATGTGGAAGAAGTTAGCTTCCAGGATAAAGACGTATTCATCTATTCAGTTACACACACACACACACACACACACACACACACACACACACACACACACACACACACACACAGGCATAGCTGCATTAGCTACATGACTTACATTAAAATCTTGGAAACTCAAACTACACATGTATGAGTGTTAACAGACTGTGGTCCCGACAACACGAGGGTTTTTTATTGTGGGTTGAATAAAACCAAACATTTGGAAACTTTGGCTGCAGGAGTTTCTAACAGGACTTTTCACTTCTCTGTCATTTTATAGAAAAACATATTCGTGGTTTGAGGGAATGAGCAGATTAGAATAATCAATGAAATAATCAGTAGCTGCTGATCTGAATCCTCCAAAGATGAACTGCTCTTTATATTTTAAATTGACCCCCCCCCGTCTCTGTTTAGCTCTATAATCAAGTTTAGTTTTCAGGTAACTAATCGAGTTTCACAAAGACTCAGATGACCTCTGCTGAGTTTTGGTGAATACTGGTTGAAGTCACTTGCCTCTGATCACATCTGTGGCTGTTAATCAACTCAACCTCCCAGAATAACCGCTCGTCCTCTCCGACAGGGCAGGAACGCTACGGCAACATGACCCGCGTGTACTACCGAGAGGCCGTGGGGGCGCTCGTCGTCTTCGACATGACCAGACTGTCCACGTTTCAGGCCGTCCTCAAGTGGAAAGGAGACCTGGACTCGAAGGTGGGAGCAAAGGTCAACTACAAAAAGAGAGGAGACGGAGGAAAGAAGGGAGGAGAGAAGGGAGGAGAGAAGGGAGGAGAGAAGGCAGGAGGGCAGAGGGAAGGAATGAGGTAGAAAGGAGTCAAGAAGCATGTTTAATTTAAGTACATGGAACCTTTTGTCCCAAGATTTGTTTTGAGGGAACTAAACGTAGGACGTACGGGTGCTGAGGGGGCCGCAGCACCCCCTACTGGCAATTTGACGTCATTATATAAACTTCAACATCTCTGGTATTAGTAAGAGTTTCCGTCCTCTGCGCTCAGATCAAACTCAGGGTCAGTCAGTGATTTTTCAGTTTCTCATCCATCGTCTGCCTGGTGTTGTCAGGTTGCTATGGGCAACGGGCGGCCGGTTCCAGCCGTTCTATTGGCCAACAAGAGTGACCAGCGTCGCCACGGCCTCTGCCCCAAACTGCCCAAACTGGAGAACTTTTCCAGAGAGTACGGATTCGTCGGCTGGTTTGAAACCTCTGCTAAGGTACGACCAGCGAGCTCGTTCTGTGTCTGTTTCTGTCTGTCTCTCTCTCTCCACCTCCATCCTCCCTCGCTAACGCTCTCACCTCCCACCTCTCTTCAGGACAACACCAACATCGACGCCGCCATCACGTGTTTGGTGAAGAACATCATGTCTGTGGAGGAGGAACGAGCCGCGAGCGAAGCCACCGGCACGGCGGCGAAGAGCGAAGCCGACGACAGCGTGGTTCTGCCTCACTTCGACTACAACGCGAAGGAGAAAGGCCTGAGCGGGTGTTCGGGATGCCCCTCGCTCAAACCCAGAGACAGAGACAACGACTGACAGGATATGTTGTAATATGTTGTAACTTAAAGTCGTCTCCTCTCCCTCTGCTTCCACAGACACGTTCCCTCAGAGATGTCAGTCAAGGATTTGAACGTGAAACCAGTTTCTACAAATAATGAAATAACTTTATTTTTGTAAGAGAAATTAAGTAAAAAAAATGTGTGTCCCCTCATTTCCACCCAGCCGGAGCTTTAATCGATTATTTAGCGATCGAGGATGATTTGCTGCGACAGTCTGAGCAGCTCGGGTCAAAGGTCAACGCATTAGAGCATTCAGTGTACGCCCCTGCGTTCCTTCAGGGCTCCACACAGAGGCGCCGCAATGCACCGTACACAGGAGAGAGGAGATACGTGTGAAAACATAGAAGAAAAATGTGTTTCAGAGTGGATTTCTGTATCATAGCACTTGGTTTGTGTGAATATCTTCAGTCGATGTGTTTGTTTCTGCTGCCACGTCCTTTTCTCGTGACATAAATCTTAAAATGAGCCTTTAAATGAGTCTTTTTTTATGATTTTATTATGTTGAACATTAATGAAGTATTTCACTCATCCTGTCGTCGTCTCCTCGCCTGTTGAACAGGAACAGCCGAACAGGTGGAATGGCCTCGGAACTGCTTCATATAGATTTTCTCTATAATTATGTGGTAGATCGACAAAAAAGCACCTGTGTGTGTGTGTGTGTGTGTGTTATGTTCTCTCTCTCTTTTGTCCGAGAACTATGATTTCACTGCCACTTGTGAATAGCTCATCACCCGGCACACTCCTTCCGGCAGCATGTTTCCAATCTCCGCTCGCTCTGAGAAGCTTCTCTTTGTGAGATCATCAACACTTGGCAGGAAGGACAGTCCGTCAAGTGAGCGTCTTCTTCCTTCTGTCCTCACCAGATCTCACCTCGGTGCTCAGAGGCAACACGGGAACAGAGCATCATTAGTTCAGTACACATTTACTCAGTATTTCTGTCGGATTCCTGAAGGTCCAGTTGGTGGAAATACAAATTCCGACCAATCAAAGTGTCTCAGTGGATGTTTTTGAATAATTCCCCCTGAATCCACTGTCTATGAACATCTTTCTACAGTTTATAGAAACGAATAACAGGAGAACTGCTGAAATAAGATCAGATGAAACACAGGATGAATGAATGATTGTACGTTTAATACAGCAGGTACAGGCGCGGAGGCAACTTTGGTTTCATGTGCAGAAATAAACCTTATAATTAGCTCAGAAAAGAGCAGGTCATTATTTTAAACCGTAACCTGCTGCATCTGGTTTGAGCCTCAAGGTTCCATTCATGACTCAGTGTGCGATGTGATGTTGTTGAGGTCGGTTGTGTCGTCTTTTTTGTTGATAACAATTATTCACATTTGCATCTTCATCCTCCTCCTTCTCCTGCTCTTCCTTCTCTCTGCTCACCTCCTGCTGCTCTGTTCTCTCTTTCACAGCTTCTATTCTTGCATGTTTACTCCAGTCCTCTCTCTTCCCTCTCTCCTCCCTCTCTCTTCCCTCTCTCCTCCCTCTCTCTTCCCTCTCTCTTCCCTCTCTCCTCCCTATCTCTTCCCTCAACGCTCTTCAGAGGATTTGCTGTAAAACCTCGACATTGATTTATTCCTCGTCAGGAGCAGATTGGTGGATTTGATGATTGTTATTTGCTGGTTTTTCTTGAGACACTTGTTGCTTCTCTGAAGACCGACTGCGCTGGAAGACGGATATCTCTCATTTTATCCTGTGAGTTGAAACAAAAGAGGAAAATCACGACTTTATTGCAAAATTATTTCCCTCATTTTTTCCATTTTCTTTTCACGCATTTGTCTTTCTCTTCTTTTAAATCATCATGGGTTCAAACCTATGCACGTTTCTATTTTAGGGCTCAGTTGTTATTACACCTTTTCAAGTGTGTTTAATTTGTGGATCAATTGATTTTTTACTGCATTTGTTTATTTTGGCGTTTTTCTTAATGCATTTGCCTCATATAAATAAAGATAGTAATTTTTAATAATACTAACATGTCTAATACTATTTAATCATAGTGTGTTTTCCATAGTACATGTGTTTTAAATTGCTATTCAAGTCTTTATTTTCACAGTATGAATTTGATGTGGATTAAATCAAGCATTATTTTCATAACCAATATTTAATTTAGAGTCACTGTGGATTACATTCACATTTAAACTCTGCTAATTTAATTTAATTACCAAATACATTAGCTGTGCAAACAGATAAATCATAAATAATAAAAAAAACTGGTGTTTTTTCTTCCTCACACACATTTAAAACCAGATCATTATTTTAAATATTTCCTGAATTTCCAGCGACTGACGATGGTTTCAGCTGTGAGGATCTTCATCAGTCTGCTGCTGGTGTTGCACTCAAGCAGAGGTGGGTCTGTCGGAGTCCGACTGTTTCAAAGCTTTTAAACGTCTCTGTGAAAGTAGAAATTATATCGTGCATCTGTTCAGTCTTAATCACTGCTCTTCACATTCAGTGTAACATGTCAGGATCGGTGTTTCACGTGTTTCTTCCTCCAGGTTCTTACAGTTTGATCTGTTTTCACCTCTGTCCGTTTGTTTCTTTGTTTGTTTGTTTGTGAGCAAGTTTACACCAAAACCAGGAACTAATAACCCGTTCAGAATATATTTATATTATTTATTTAGGAGACAGAAATCTAAAAGCTTGATTGACTTTAAGGGAACTGTTGGACCACAGCGAGGGCAATGCTCCACAGGGTTGATGATTTTGGCGAACGGAGAGGGACTGATGAAATGAGGAGCTGCTGATCGACTCTGGATAGTCTCCCAATATAATCCCAAGTGGCTGCATGTGAGAATGCAGATGTCCGAGTGGAGCTCTGGACTTTCTCCAGAGCTTCACCTGTCAGCTCCCTGCTGAAAACTCCAGATCATGTCCCAGAGCAGAAGGAGGTTTTTAGAATTGTTTTCAAGGTTATTTTAATTAAATACAAGACACTCGATGTTCTGGCTTCTTAGTAGGTCGTTGATATGTAGCTTCTATTTCTTCTTTTTCTCCCTCTCTCCTGTTTCTTCTCAAAGGTCAGAAATCCAGCGATGACTCCATCCACACCTCCCTCTTGTCGTTGATCAGCGTGAGCCCTCAGTCCATCGTTAGCTTCCTGCTGCTGGGTCTGACCGTCGTCTTGTCTGGAACCGTCTACTTATGGATCCTCAGATACGTTTGCCACGGCTGCTGCCAGCCCGTCGCGGTCGGCTTCGAATCAGAAACTCTGGCGGTGCTCGTGTGAAGCCGTCAGGTCGGGATTCAAACCTGTGGACAGGTTCAATTTACAACAGAACTGAGGCTCACTTTTCATTTTACAATTCTAACTATCCATTTCAACGTTTGGGGAAAAGATTCTCGTGTGAGCCGTTCTAATTCAAAATATTCGATCTAGAAGTGCGTCAGACTTTCTGAAGTAGTTTACCTCATGATCCAGCAGGGGGCGCTCACTGTCAGCTTGACCTATTGCACACTGATTTGACCTATGGGGCAATCACGACACTGAAGTTGGTTCGTTGGTTGAGGAGGAAAATAAAAGATTTGCTTCAAGGTCACAATTTGTACAAAAGACTTTTTATACTTTGTTCAACACATATTTCTTTAACCTTCATGGAAAACTGAAGTAAACTGCTTCTAGTGAATTTAATTACATTTATTCTAACTCTTTAGCAGGTCGATTATCAATGAGACCTCAGGTTGTGCCAGCAGTTTGTTATCACCCACAGTTACGTTTTGGCGACCTCTAGTGGTCGTAGTTATTATAACAGGAGCAACAACAAAAAAAAGAGTCAGCTGCTGTTTCTGATATTAAATCTATAAAATAAATACTTTATTGTTACTTGGAGACATTTCAGCTGCTCCAACCAAGAACAGGAATATACACAGAACAACACGTCATACAACTATGTGTATTTTGTGTATACATGTATTTGCTGTATTTATATTTCCTGGTCATCATTTGAAGAAGTGGAAATATTAATTCTTTTTTTTGCTCATGATTTTTGCTGGAACATTTGGCTTCACATTGATTTAAAGAAATGCATTGTATATTTTTTTACTGTACGTGTGAAGAAATAGTTGAAGCTACAAGGTGAAGTTCTGAAAACTGGTTTAAATAAATAAATATTAAAAAAGTCAGTATCGTCTCTCTAGGTCTCTGGGGTCAAACTTGTTGCACTCTCAAATAAATCCTCTCTTAATGTGAAGGGGCTCGCTGCACGCCACAACGCTCTGTTTGTCTTAGAATGAATAAAACTGTTTCATGAGTCACCCTCCGCTCCGCCTGAATAATTGACCTGGCGTCTCTGCAAAGACGGAGGCTGTCGAGTTTGCATCTTCACGGGTCCATTCATATTTGATCCGTCTCCTAATTCAACTGCTTGGTATCTTTACAAAGCTCCATGGATGAATAAGTGATCTGAGAGATTCAGACTCTGGATCGTTCATCGTTAGTTGAGATGACGTGAGCCTGACAGGCCGAGCACCAGGCGGACAAATAAGACCAGAGACACGAGTGGACGATAAGTTACGACTAAAGTTAAACTACAAAGTTAAGGAAAGTTTCATCGACTTTGGAGGAAACTTTCTGGTGTCAGAAACTTTACCATAAAGGTCAAGACACCAAAGATCTGCATCTGGTTGCCTGACGCTACTCCATCGATCGTAACCACGGTGACCACTGACACACGCTACCACACTCTGGATGAACTGTGAGAAACTCTTCGAGTGTTTACATCTGACCCCGTCCTTGTCGATTGCCCGGTAATGGATTTATTGCTATCTCTCCCACCAGCTTGGCCGTGGGCAAAGTAGCAGCTCAGCCCGTGATTGACAGCTCCTGATCGGACTCCAGTCCTGCGTTGCCAAGGGTTACCGGGGCTCCCCGCATCCATGCAAGGAGTTGCCATGGAAATAGGGAGTTCTGCCCTTTCTCCTGCAGATGGCAACACCGCACTCCGAGTCAGGGATGAGATGTGAGCTGGGGCATGTGAGGGCGGCACGTTAACAATCAGCACTTGGCACAGACGTCTCATAAAGAGCAGAGTGTAGGTGTGATTCCACGCTTTGCATGTTCACCCCGGCTTCACCTCCTCCCGCTCCGGGTGCCTCTGCGCATCCTTTCAATTACATGCCAGTCAGGTGGAGACTCAGCCTCCCCTGTAGGCAGCAGTGTGACTGTCTGCCTGCCAGTCTTTGTGCTGCCGTGCACCAATTCCTCATGTGCAGAGCTCAGCTGCACATGTTTCCTTAAAGACATGTTTGTAGTTTTAATTAAATCTCACGAGACTCCAGATGAAAGAGAGCTAGAAACAGTAATTGCTGCATGAACAACAGATCATAGTTCATATTTTAGAAAACTGTTTGGTGTCGGTCCATGGCTGCAGCTGCTGCTTGTTTTCCTTTGTGCATCTTCTGCTGTGACATAGAGAGCATATCAAATAAAATCAGGCCGTCATTGGTGGTCTGTGCAGCGCTAACCACTTCCATTGACTGTGGCTGCATGTCTCACTTCCTTTTTCCTGCAGCATGTACATTTTTTCAAGACACACACACACACACACACACACAGAGAGTTCATTGAGTTTGGCAGAGATGAGTGAAGAAAGAAACCAGATGAGAACAGTGAGGCTGACAGTTATCTATAGGTGGATCACAAGAACACACACACACACACACACACACTTTCGGCTTCCAAGTGCTGACAAAGTCTGTGCGTGTGTGCGTGTGTTCGTGTGTGTGTGTAAACGTGCACTCCTCATCACCCACTCTGGACAGTTCATGGAATCAATCATCAGCATCTTGGAGAGTCTCGTCCCTGGCTGGAAGAGGAGAGGTTATTAGAGGTCAAAAAAAGAAGAGGTGGTCTGGTTGCAAATTGAAAAGTGTGTGTGTGTGTGTGTGAAGCGTGTGAGAGCTGCAGCCCTGCATCTCTACATACATGTAACTGTGTGAGAGCGTGTGAGAGCTGCAGCTCTGCATCTCTACATACATGTAACTGTGTGAGAGCGTGTGAGAGTGTGTGAGAGCTGCAGCCCTGCATCTCTACATACATGAAGACATGTAAAGCGTGTGAGAGCTGCAGCCCTGCTTCTCTACATACATGTTACTGTGTGAAGCGTGTGAGAGCTGCAGCCCTGCATCTCTACATACATGAAGCGTGTGCGAGCTGCAGCCCTGCATCTCTACATACATGTAACTGTGTGAAGCGTGTGAGAGCTGCAGCCCTGCATCTCTACATACATGAAGCGTGTGCGAGCTGCAGCTCTACATCTCTACATACATGTAACTGTGTGAAGCGTGTGAGAGCTGCAGCCCTGCATCTCTACATACATGTAACTGTGTGAAGCGTGTGAGAGCTGCAGCCCTGCATCTCTACATACATGAAGCGTGTGAGAGCTGCAGCCCTGCATCTCTACATACATGTAACTGTGTGAAGCGTGTGAGAGCTGCAGCCCTGCATCTCTACATACATGAAGTGTGTGAGAGCTGCATCTCTACATACATGTAACTGTGTGAAGCGTGTGAGAGCTGCAGCCCTGCATCTCTACATACATGTAACTGTGTGAAGCGTGTGAGAGCTGCAGCCCTGCATCTCTACATACATGAAGTGTGTGAGAGCTGCATCTCTACATACATGTAACTGTGTGAAGCGTGTGAGAGCTGCAGCCCTGCATCTCTACATACATGAAGCGTGTGAGAGCTGCAGCCCTGCATCTCCACAAACAACCAGACATGTGAGGCACAGTCTGCCGCCACATGTTTGATTCCCTCAGATCCAGTGCGCAGCCCGCTGCTTCTCTCCAGCACACCGTGTTCCATATAGTCTGGAGTCAAACAAGGACACGGTGTCTGAGGAATAATCTGATACGACCTTAAACCGGGACTTCAAAATAAGAGCATGTTGTATAGATGGAGCAGCGTGTGAGCGGGTTTGTTGTCGTTGCACTGCAGCAGAAACACATGCGTGATGCGCGGTCATGTGAAGCGCGACACGTGTGTTCCATGTGTTTCATGTGTTTCATGTTTAAATCGTGACACCTTAAGATCTTCACACGCTCCTCAGCTCCCAGCCCATGCACTGCAGAGGCGTTCACGGGCTGTGGGAAATATGAACAAGCAAACTGAAAACAATCAAAAAAGTACGAAGAATAAAAGAGATTAAAAAAAGAAGATTACTCTTCTATTCGATATTGTTTTATAGTTTGCTTATTTAACTGCATACACTTTTATGAGCCTTTTCATTATCAGTTATCAGTTAATTTATCATTTCGTCATTGTAGATTTTCCCCTTCACATTAAACTCAAACTGTTTGACATGCAGACATTAAAATTCAGCTTGTCATCTCCAATACAGGGTTTTGTGTCTTAGATCTGGGCAGTTCATGATTGATTTGAATATCAGTTATTGTGTAATTGGAAAAGTATTTAAAATGAATTTGCAATAGCAGAAAAAATATGTCGTTGAGTTCAAAGTATTCATGTTGGTCCCATGAATACGCTTGATTTGAAATGATATCACACTCATGTATTTATCATTTTGTTATTTCTTTATTATAATATCTACTTTATGTTTCCCCCGTGTGCAATAACACCCAATACCAGTTTTGTTTTTTGTGCAATTATCCAATTAAATTAATATTTTAATGGGATACTGCACATCATGTGTATTAGTAGCCCATTATAGTTTTATTTACTTACATGTTCTTTCTCTCAACTTTTAAACTACTGCAACAAATTATTTTTAAAATAAGATGAGATTGCAGAAAAAAACTAAAGAAGTTACTCAGCCACATGAATACTAGAATAAGATTAAGTAAGAAAAGATTGATTTAAAAAGCCAAACCAAACTTAAACTGGATACATTTTTGATTTAAAAGATAAATTAAATGCATACTAGATACAATAAGATACTCCTTTATTAAGGTTTTAGTTTTATTTGCTTTTTTTTAAACTTAAAACAAAGGAATTAAGAACTTTTTCCAGCTCTGGAAAAAAAAAAAAATAGTGACCGCACTTAACTTTCGTCTCGTGGAATCCGAGCTCACCGCGGACACGTGAAGGCAGCAGCAGTGTGAGATCAGCTGATTCTTCACGCTGCCATTTTGTCCGGCGGAGACTCAGTGACACCGTCCGCTCACAGGCACCGGGACCGTCGGCGGAGAAAGCACCGAGCGATCCTACAGCAGCGAGCCGACGGTGTGGAGCCAACAGCCGGAGGACAGCGCCAACCGAGCCCGAGGACCGCGAGAGGAAAGCGCCGAGCTGAGGAGGGGGCTGTGGTTCAGTAACTCACCGCGGTCGCCGGCTCTGCTCCTCCGCCAGACCTCAGCCTCGCACCCCGCTCCCCGGCCGGTTAGCTTCCCCCCCCTCGGCTAGCGTCTCAGCTAACACCCTCCGCTCCCCCTGCCTCCTCTCCCAGGGGGGAACCCGCGCCTTCCCCGGGGGCTGTCAGTCCCGCCCTCTCGCCGCGTGAGCTCCGGACGATGCCCTGCTCGGCTCTCGGTGACTTTTTACACGCGCGGGGCGGTTCAGCTCGCACTTCCCCCCGCCGCCAGTGTTAGCTAGCGGCGGCGCAGGCTAACAAGTTGACGTGGAACCTCGAGCGTCCGGATCGCGGAGATCGTCGCCGGTGCTGTCGGGGGCTGTGACTTCGCGCGGATTCACGTCACTCATTCGCGTTATTGACTTTTCTCCTCCGAACCAGTCGCCAGGTCACGAACAGCCTGTCAGCGATGAGTATTAGTGGCCGGAAAGTCCTCTGCAGTGTTTACAAAGTCCACAGCGGGACTCTTTCCTGGTTCCTGTGCTGCAGCGTTAGCTAACACACGCCAGCTCTCGTCGGTGTCGGTGTCGGTGTCGGTGGTGTTGACTCAGATCCTCCTGCAGAACTGATTGTGGGCTTTCTCCTCTTTCCCCAAACTCGGTTCTACCCGCGGCTGGTTCTCCTCGCTGGTGACATCACCGCTGCTCCTCGGAAACTAGAAGAACTCGTCTGGTTTTTTTTTTGTTTTTTTTTGTTTGTTTGTAACCTCCGACCTGACAGGGACGTCACGTTGAGCTGTCGATCGGGGTCGTTGTCGTGCGGTTGTTGAGCGGATTGAAAGGAGGAGAAGGAAGAAGAAGAGAGAGAGAGAGAAGGACGAATAGAACGCGATGTCAGGCCAGTCTATCACGGACCGGATCGCTGCAGCGCAGCACAGCATGACCGGGTCGGCCATCAGCAAGGCTGTGTGCAAAGCCACCACACATGAAGTCAGCGGACCCAAGAAGAAACACCTCGACTGTGAGTACACCCTCCTCCTCTGTGTGTGTCTGTCTGTGTGTCTGTGTGTAGTCTGTCTCCTCTTCAGGACATTCTCCAGAGTGGACACTGACCAGCACCCGAGGCACCTCGAGTCTGGTCCCGATGAGGTCAAACCGGAGGTACCTCAGGTGCTGGTTGAGGTTTGGGGCTGCCCACAGTGAATGCACATACTCTGATTGAGGACAGCAGTGTAAACTCTTGTGTGTGTCCGGTTGCATCTTTAAAAACTGACTTCTCAGGACCTCGTGAGGGCCAGAGTCCAGTCCCGGTGAGGTAAAGTGTGAGGTACCTCAGGTCCCTGTCAGGGTCTTTGTAGGAATAGCTGAGCGAACCTGTGTTGTTTGTGTTTGTACTCGTTTCAGCCTCCGGGAGTTTTCCAGCGTAAACACTGACCTGTCGGGACCTCATTAGGACCAAAGTCTGGTCCTGATGAGGCAAAGTTTAATTTGAGAGGTCCTGGTTGAGGTCTCACGTCACTTGTGGTCAGGTTAAGTTTAGATATGAGTTATTGCTAAAGTTGGGGGCGAGGTTTTGTCCTCGCTGTCCACAATGGATGGAAGTCAATGCAAAGTCAAAGGTTAAGGGACGTAGTGTTTCATTGAGTGTCTTCACAACCAGAGAAAGATAAATGTGTGTCTGTGTATTTACTGGTTTTTCTTACCTCTTTAGAATAAACACTGACCTCATTAGAACCATTCTTTGGTCCTAATGAGGCAAAACTTAATTTCTCAGGTCCTGGTGAAGTTTAGTGGTAAGATGTGAATTGTGTTCAGGTTGTTAATGATTTACACACATTCCTTCACGCTCCCAGGCTGTGGACCGTCAACTATACTGTTACCTCCATACCGCCTGTTAACTTTGAATACTAAAGAAAGATAGAGGACGTAACAAATGTCCTGAAGATGCTGGACCATCAGCTGTTAGTGTTCAATTAAAGCTCTTTTTTGATTGATTGATTGATGGATGTGCTTTGGATGGATTTAAAGCTAATTGGGCTGTAACTAACCCTCCTGTTGGTTTTGTTGGTTGATGATGTTTGTTCAGTTTGTGTGTTTATTGGTTTGTTTGCTTGTCGGCAGAATCACACAAAAACTGCTGAAAAGATTTCCACCAAATATTGTGGAGCCTGTTAAAAGATCGGGGATTTTGAGAATAATTTATGAATCTTTATTTTAAAAAAGTCAAACATATGAAGTGTGCTGTTTAATTCGAGTGTGTGGAATCTGTTGCAGCTTTATTGAGTTGTGTTGGACCTTGGCGGAGGTGTCTACTGAGTGCCACCCCTGTTTTCCTGATTGATGAATCTGCACATGATATTCTCAGGTTTTTATCTATAACATGTCTTTGTGCGTGTCACAGTGTTCCAGACCCAAGCTGACGTCTTTAAATGGTTTATTTCAAGATAAGAGGGAGAATCTGGCTCCGTTACAAACCCCTAAATAGCAGGTTCTTGTTGTGTAGTCGTCAAGGCGCAGGCGGAGATGACAAAACAAGTGACAAGAGCCACGGCGAGCAGGTCTGTCATCAGGAAGGACAGTCTGTGTCCACCTCGTTTCCAGCGAGAGACAAAAAGACGGAGGTGTGCACTAAAAATCTCACAGATGGTGTGTGAGAACAATTCGCACAGGCATCATATTTTCTCACGAGGCAGCTTTGGTGGCCTTTATTTTTTTTTTGGTGGGGACATTTCTCACACAGCTCCTGCAGGTGGAGAGAAGAATGTAGTCAGCAAAGGAAGCACATGCACTCAAGATTCCTCTGGTTTGTTTGTTTTCCGTTCTGATTTCTCATCTTTTCACAGTTTTGACTTCGAAAGCGAGAGTTGAAGTTACACCGAGTCGTGTCGAAGTTGGCAGAAATTATGAGCGTATGAATGAATGCATTTATTAAAAGCAGGAACGAGTCACGTCCATCCATATGCATAATGCTTGTGCTTGTGCGAGACATGACTGGGACTAAATGTGCTGAGGCTCTGTTTCTGGGAACTGGCTTTGTCGGCATGAGACGCAGATGTTTGATCGATGCTTCAGCTCAGCTGCCTCGCATCCGTCAACTCCTCCTCCTCACCCGCTCGCTCACAAGACTCAGCTGCTGACGTTCAACAAAAGTCATGTATTGTCTCAGCTCCTCTGTGAACTTGGACAGACCTTAACAGCCAATACGCCACGTTGAGCTTAATCATTGTGGGATATTGATTTCTTTTGTGAGAGCAAGGACCTCAGTGGCGTAGGTAGAGCGGTCAGCGAGTGGTGCATTGCATGAAGGCCTGATTGTGATGCTGTTTGCCCGCGTGATGATTTTTTACCATGAAAGTAGATTCCAGGATTGTCGGGCAGTCAGGGTTGTTGTGTTGTCATGCAGGTAGTTCATTTGTGTGTCTATTAGCAAACCAGGGAGGCTCAGTCAACCAGCCAACTATCATGAAGTTATGATAGTTTCCCTTTTTGTCAGGTTTCTTACTTTTCATCCTTTTTTAGTTTCTTGTTTGTTGTATTTTCTACGTCCAAGCAACCAACTGGTCAACAACAGACAATCTGCTGCCTATTTACACAGGGACACACATGACCGATGTATGTGAGCAGTCATGTAATGTGTTTTCAGCTTTATTATGGACAGAGATAGATTTTTTATCTCAAAACCTAAAGTTACTCAGTTAACAGTTGAAAGAAAAGCAGCAAATCTCTGTCATGGTAGAAAAAAGTTAGCGTAAACATGTTGTCGAGCATCAACAAGGATGAGGAGAAGTCAAGTTTAACCAGAAGTTGTTGCTGCTGACACGTTTGAGATGGATTTAAAAACCAGCGTGGTCCAGTTCCGCTGGATGTTGGCGCAGTCGAGATTCATCTGGAAGCAAGATGCTACAGGCCTGAACAGAGGCCTAGGAAGGCAAAGGTGCAGTTGGCAGTTCTGCCTGCCAGCCATCCATCCAGCCAACTAGCTAGCATGTGTGTGTGTCTTATCAGTTAGTGAGTTGTTTGCCTGCCATTTATTCAGGAAGAAACCTGAGAACACCTGGAATCTTAACTACGGTTACGTCGACCATTGAATATGTTTATTATCGATGGGGAAAATTTCTTTTGATGCACTTCTTGGCGTCTTTTCCAATATGTGCCAGTCTCCAGCTAAGACATTTTGTGTTCAGGGAGGTCATAGCAGGTTGAAATATGTCGCCCCTGTTTTCTTTTTTTGTGCACATGAATCTTTTCACACAGTCACAGCCTCTATCCATTGACACACGAACGCCTACAACAGCCATCGTTTTCTTTCGCCCTTGGCACAAATTCACTGCAAGCAGCTGTGACTGTCTGACAGCAGACTGTGAATGATCTCACTGGCGTATTTGCATCAAGACCCAATAACCGAATAACCCTGGCAGAAGTCTTTCAGCGTCGCCAGCATTTGAGCGTGCGAGGGTTCAGGGGGCCGCTGTAAGCTCAAGCAGCCGTGACATTCATGCACCACTGGTGAAAATAAGTGCCATTTCAAAACCATTTAGTGTCATGATTTGGGCTGTCTGCAGAAATGACGAGTCCTTGCCACCAGTTGTGAGAAGCTCCTCTATTTATGGTGATTATCATCATAAAAACCAACGAGGGAGGGTCAGACGCTGCTCGGACGTCTGTGTCTGCCTGCCCACCTGCTCACAGTTTGTCAAAGTGAGAGATGTTGTGTGTTTAATCCCTCCTTTATAAGCAGCTAAGTGATTGCCATGGCACAGACACATACACCAGTGTTTACCACAGAATTACATTCCATCTGTGGGGGCAGTCGCCTGAAGGGGGGTGTGTGGGATGTGGGGGGGGGGGGTGGGGTTTGATGTTGTTAGCCCGGCCCCGGCACACGGGATAAGCATGTTGTTCTGAGTGACACGTGAAGTGACGGAGAGGGAGTCGGTGTTGTGTGATGCTTCAAATTGAAAACTGAATTGATTTCCCTTTTATTTTTGAGTTGGAACAAAGATGGGCAGGATCTCTCTTGGTGCTCCTGATGGTCTGTCAGCATCGTGGGGGGGGGGCAGTGGATTGATGCGCTGCGCTCCGAGACATAATGAAGCAACAGTGTAAAGCACTATGTCGGTAATGTTTTATGTCGGCGGAGGTTCCACTCAACAGATTCCAGCAGAATATGTCGTGGATCCATTTTTTATAATTCGGATTTCAACATGGTGTCATCGGGGGGTCAGGTGTTTGTCGGCTGCTGTGCGGTGACGTGTTTTGGGCGCAGATTCGGACAAATCAGTCATTTCGTTAACACCGCCCTCCGCTGAGTGCTGTTCATCTTAATACTGAGGCAGTACATATTTGACTACGGTGAACCACCACAGGTGATCAGGTTCCCCTCACCTCGTTGTCATAGCAATAAACGAGCCAACCGCTTTGTGTTAAATGGGCTTTACAGTGGAAGTCGGACGGTGAAGTCCTCTGCAGCGGCTGTAACGTTTCTTCCAGGTAGTGAATGAAACACTTACGATCGTTTGTAACAATCCAGCTAATGGAAACTGTTTTAATTGTGAACACAAGGCACCTGGAATAATTACTACTTTCCATCTAACTGCTCAACTGAATGACTGGTGGGAAGGTTCCTCCAGCACTTCACCTTTGTGACAAACTCGCACCGTGAGCAGTCACCTGGTTGTCGTGTGAAAGCCATTGGAGTCACATAAACGGAGGCGTGAATGAGCCGACGATATGTGATGCAGGAGTTTCGATCCTGTTTGCTCTTAAGGCTTGATGCACTCTCAATGGCCTTCATTACGTCTCCTCCGAACCATCTGTCTCCGTCCTCTGAAATGTGTTCTTCATAGTCTTCAAAGCAGTGAATTAGAGGAAGGGGGGGGAAGACGAGAGTCGAGGGGAAATCAAGCACGACAGAGCGATTCAGGAAAATAACCACAAGAAGGCCTTTCACTCAGAAGTAGAATTCTGTCTGACTGTAACAGAGTCACAAGTTTTGTGGTTTCCAACTTTCTTTACTTCTGTTTTTATTTTTCTCTGTGTTTTAGATAATGTAACCACCCTATAGATTTGTGTTAATGGCGACTAGTGTTTATTATTTCAGCTTCAGTTTCTGTGAAATCACGTTAATGTCTCAGTGGGTGGGTCTTAATACTGAAATACCCATGAGCCTTTGGTGGCATTGCTGCTGAGAAGAAATTGAATTCAAAATGGTTTGTTGGTTAGTTGCTATATTCCATCAAAAACCGACGCATAATTCAAAAACATAATTTAAAATTAAATTGGTTTTAAGCTGCAGCTTGTTTTCAAAACAAAAGTTTTAGTTCTCATCTCTCGTTTGTGGCGATTTTTCTCTAAATTGAATGATATTTTTTAAAATTCCACAATTATACGGCAACTAACCTTTTCCAACACCTGTTTTGACTTTACAGTTGACAGAGGATTGCATCTGACAATCTTTTGTGATTTTCCCAAACTTGCGATCCGACAATAACCCTCACATATGAGCACAACACCATAAAGGTCTTTGAAAAGACCGAGGAACAATGTGCATTGTTGTCCGCATTTGAACAATTGTTGTGTCTTACCCTGTAATATGCTTTTTGCCCAGACATTTGGAAAAATAAAACACTCTCAGACATGGTTAGAAATCTCGTGGTGTGCACTAGTTAGTTTCAAGTGTGTTCTGTTCCTTAGTTTCACCAGGTTTGCACTCAATACAGTAACCTTCTCAGCGCTTTTGAACAACAGTGGAAAGGTAAAAATAGATATTCCCTGTTGGGTTCACTAAAGAATCCCAATCATACATTCTTGTTGTGTCTCTAATGGCTGCAGTGCTTGTTGAGTGGCCTCTTTGCTGTTGAGTAATTGCATAGAAGCATTTTGTATAGCCGGAAACATGTGACTTGTTTTTGACCTTTTTGTTTGTTTTGTTACCAGATGCATTTTGCGTGAGCATTGCACAAGGACTCTTCTTGGTGCGGGTTGGGCAGATTAATTGTCCACGTCTATATGGACAAGGACAGGGGACTATGTTTGTGCAAGGCATCGGTAGGCTTCACCACCACCACCCTCATTTTCAAGCAAACCCGCAGCCACAATAGCAGCCAAATTTATGGTATTTTCATCCAACATTGTTTTTACCAGCTCGCTAAGCTGCCGGTAGCTCACGTCCTCTGACACCATTTTTAGCTAAACCCTAGGTTACTAGGTTATTCACGACAAATGAACGTGGCGCTCTGTGTGGGATACAGTGTGCGTTAGTTTAGGAGGAGGGGGGGGTGTGTGTACAGTAGGTCGTTGAGTACTGGTTTGTCTGTCTTGTGTTTCAGTCTCGAGTTTGAAATGTCCAGCTCTAGTTCAGATTCGCACTGATGGGTCACATCCACAGAGCTTTTAAGTGAACATGCGTACATACACTTTTATTTGTGTTACATGTGGGTGTGTTTGCTGGAATGCACTTAAGTGGTATGTGTGTATGGGTGTGTATAGATGTGGTGTTTCTGGGATTGCTACACAAACATTTCCCTTATACCATAATGAATAGGATTTTAACAGAAATGCATTCATGCACAAGTCACATTGAAGTTGGAAGTAATTACCCGTGAGATAAAATATTTTCAAATAACTACTGGTAGCCTCGTCTCTGTGTGTGTGTGTGTGTGTGTGCCTGTTACCATCTGTGATCTGAACGTTCAGTTCAGACTGAAGTATTTGGACAGTTGCACATTTTTTGTCCTTCACGCTCGGTTTCTGCACATTCAGTATGAAAATATTAACATGCAAAGTCTTTTATGTGAGTAGGTTTACAGCAATATAGAAAGAACTGTGTGGGAAACAGTTTTTAAACACGCTGTGCTTACATTTCATAGATTTAAAAGTAGAGCGTATAATGGATTTTAAGCTTGATTCTGATACAGAAACTCAAAAAAGTTGGAAAAACCTCTAAATCTAATATATCAGCCTATGTACATATATTAAAAAGGGGCCTTTTCTAAGATGTTCTTATTTAACACTTCTGATAAAGTAATGCAATTAGGTTTTATGTTTCACCATAAACCTTAAATGATAATTCTGTAAAATACAAGTTTTAATCCCGACAAACATAAATACAGATACCGATATGTCTGTGAAACACTCACAGTGGCCGATTCCGTCACCGATATATCGGTTGGGCTCTGATCAAAAGTAATTGGACATTAGGCTGTAACATGGTTGCTATGGTTTCCCGTGCAGCTTTGTGTTGTTTCAGCATTTGCTGGCGCACAAAAGAGCTCAGTGGTGGCTAGGATTTGAATTTGAGGGTTTTAGATAAGAGAGTGAAGAGGCGACAATGCAAAATGCTCCACAGCAAGTCAAGAAAGCTCTTCAGGATGTCCCTCTCTCTCTTTCAGATGTCAGTCAAACACCATCATGGGACATTCATACAAAAAGGCCTGAAGCTTGGACACAAATATGCCCCCAAAAAGATGTACTTCCCGTGACGTCTATTGTTCCATATTGCGTTGCATCGTTTATTTTGTAGTACGCAGTATTTTCATCATCATTTTATCATTTGGACGACGCTTCGGGTTCTTGGCATGAAGGCAACACAAACAAAAATGTAGGAGTGAAGGTAACACACAAGTGTATTATTATTCCAAATAGGAGAAGGACTCTGACCAGCCAAGACAAAATGAGGAGCTTAAAAGAGGAGCAAGAGATTTTGAACTCAAAACACCATTAACCTCTTTCACAACCTGTGCAAGAATCTTGTCAAACAGTGCGGAGAGAGTCGCCAGACGAGAGCCACTAAAGTACAGTCGGAAAAAACAAACCCCAGACTCAGACACTGCAAAAGGCTTTTGCCCCGCGGCACAACATATGACAAAGACTCCTGAAGATGGAAGCAGATAACAGCTGCTGTTACAACTTACATCTGCAATGACCCCAATTTACACACTCGAGAAAAGGAAGGAGTAACGGGGGATTATGTGTCATTATGAGGATGTGGATCGACCATCAGGAGATGGGATTGTGGTCGAATGGCACAGCTTTAGTTTTACCCTCTTTTTAAACTCTAAACCTTAAAGATAAGCACTAAAGATTCAGTGCCCTTATTGTTCATTTGACTTTTTATGGTTTTAACTTTGAACATCACTATATTTGCCTTGGAATCTTTGTTCTTCCCCGTAGTTTAAGTTCTTTTCTCTACTCGTCTTTTCTCTCATTAGACAGCGTGCACACATTGAGTGATTAATTGCCATCTACTGAAAACCACAAAAAAAAAAGCAGTCAGGGAATTTGAAGAAAGGCTCAATGTGGTTTCAGGGTATTTAAGGATACAAATACTCCCAAGCTTATTTCCTGATATTTGTGTTGCATTGATTCCAGCCCTGATAGACTCGGCTGCAGGGTGGAGCTGGTTAGTAACTGTCTTGAGTGATTGTAGGTGTGTGCAATGTTATCTGAACAGAGCCGGGCAGCCCCTCCCTGGCTGCAGAGCGGAGATAGACCCAGTTTGGACTCCCAGGCGGGAGGAAGGCTCACTGCTGACTGTCTGTATGTTTCGATTGATGCCCGGGGAACACGTGTGTCTAGAGTGTGAGACTGTGTGTGTGTGTGGGGGGGCTCAGTCGAGCTCAAACCTGCGGCCAGGCTCAACAGATTCTTATAAATTCTGCCCCGAATCCGTCGTGTTGGTTTGGATTTAGTTTTAAAACTATTGATGATGCACATAAACTGTAGATTTTCTACTGAATCCACGTTATCTCAAATCTGGTTTTGGATTTGAATCCCCAAGAGATAGCACACGCTCAGAGATGTCAGGCTCCATTCCATGTTTGATCCATTCCCAGAATGTCACGGCATATTCACAGTTGTATCCTGGGGTCAAGAATTCTTGCATAACTCAAGTAGAAGCAGTAAATTTTGTTTTCCCAAGTTGACGAAGATGAGAGACCGTTGAACGGCTTCCAAAGATTTGAGTTACAAACATGTTTATCCTTTGTTGATACTGAAAGTGGGAAAAAAACTCCCTGCGTCCTCTCCTTTGTCTGGATCCTTGACACATATTCGACGGGCTCTTTCCTGACACACGTCACATCCTTCCACCAAGTTTTGTTGGACTCTGTCGGGTACTTTTTGCGTAATCCTGCTAAATATAAAACAAACCTACAGGGGTGAAAACACAACCTCCTCGGTGGAAGTAATAAGAAAGGTAAAACCAAAGTAATGATTGAGCACTCAACTAATCACTGCACATTTCACACTGAAGCTCATTCAGTAGCAGGAGACTCTGCAGCAACAGTCAGCTTTTTATTAAGGGTGTAATACATAATTCAGTACCTATGAAATATTTCTTACATGACCTAAAGACTTGGTTGGCTTTAAAATGTGCTGCCGCCATTACATTACATGAGTCATGTTAGTTCTAGAAAGTCCCAACCTAATTATTTTTCTTTTGCATAAATCCGCTCGTGCATTCTCTCCCGTGTTGCCCTGTTTTGATTAAAATATGTATTTAACTACAACCGTCCGCGGTTGTCATCGCCCTCCTCGTCACTCTCCTTCGAGCCGGGTTGTGACACCAGGGAAACTTCACTGATTTAGTTGTGGGTTAAGTTTCCTCCTCCAGGGAAATGTTGCAGTTACTTTTCCAGCACAAATCCAACTATAAAGAGAGAACACACACGCACACAGTCAGTGTATTAGGTAATGATAGTCCGTGGTTTTAAACAGGCTTTGTTTATGTGCGTGTGTTTGGGAACATTCAGTGCTTCTGTTGCCATCCCGTTCTGATGTCAGCTTATTTTTAGCCGTGTTCTCAAGAGCTTTTGGTTGGTTCAACTGCTTGTTTTCTCTACCTGTGTGTGTCTCCGTGTTTGTGTGTGTGTGTGTGTCTGCCACTCTCTCCATCAGTGTCACTCTTTTCCTCTGACAGAAATTGGTAGACGTTCCCTCCAGACGTTCGCGCAGTGACACACTCGTCGAGACGTGCGTGCAAGAGACTTCAATCCTATTCACTTGACAAGATTTCCAGAATCCCCCCATGAAAACAGTGCAGTTTGTCTCCGTCTCTTTTTCCCACCGTCTCTCTCTCTCTCTCTCTCTCTCTCTCCATCTTTCCTTCTGTGTGAGTAAAAGAGACGAGGGGCACCACTCTTATTTAAAACCTCAAGGGAAGAATTAAAGCTCAAGAACCAGAGCTGGTCTATTAATAGCTCAACTTTTAGTGACACTCTGTCTTTTTTACCCCTTCTCCCTCCTTCCTCTCTCTCTCCCTCTCTCTTTCTTCGAGGCTCATCATCTTATTCCTCCCACCATCTTTCCTCCCCGCCTCACTTCCTGCACTGATCTAACTTAAAATGAAAGTCTACCTTACTCCTCTGGATCGTTCTTTACTTAATTTCAGGCTTTAACTACAGACCCCATCTTAATTCTAGGTAGAGACTTTTTTTTTTTTTTTACATCCTTTTTTTTGGCTTGTTGAAAATTTAATCAGAGTGTACTTAAGCACAACTAATGATTCTTCAACTGTTTTAATCAATTATTCATTGGGTTTCATCATGGTATCAGTTTGCTTGATTTTCTGAGCAGATTCATACCAAGCTTTATATATTTTTTGACTCTAAATGGATCATAATTTACGAAATGAACATCCTGCTGCATTGATCAAGATTTAAAACAAGAGGTTGAGACAATAAACTTCTTAGGAAAATGTTTAATAAAGTCATAATAATAATGATCACGTCTACGTACATTTTTATAAAGTCTATGGTTTTTGTAGAATATTGGATCACACTGGTTAAACAACGGCACATTTACAGTTCTCCTCACTGAAATGCAAAAACCTTTTCCTCCACTTCCTCCATATTTGTTTTCATATCTGTTATCAGACAACTGACGCATCAGCTACAAGAATAAAATACTGATTTCATCGAGGCTCGTAAATGCAGCCTGGTTACCAAGGTGAAGCACAGTTCCTCTGCTGCCGCACTTAGCACTCTCTGTCAAATCACTTTATATGTTCTGGAAGTCATCTTGCAACACAGGCAATGCAACAGGCTTGTGAATAAAAGTGGATAAAAATAAAACCCAATTTCTGTGTTCTCATTTTGAGCCATTTTTAAAACATGATCCTCTACAATATAGAGGAGGAGGAGGAGGAGGAGGAGGAGACGAACAATGCAACAGGAAAGCATCACATTTTCTTTCCTATGGTGATATGTTGTCACCTCCTTTGTCTTTCAACATTGTAGAAAACATAATTTAATCATTTCTACTTTTGTAATGTGGAAAACGTCTTGAGAGTTAAATGGTGATCTGTGTGTGGGTTATAAATGCTATGTTGCTATAGCTGCACTTAAGTCAAATGACTGTTTTATTCTTTGGAAGTCATCTGACTGTCTAAACATACATGCAAATCAGTTACCTCACCTCTATTATGGGATTGGCTATATCGGCAGTAAAGTGAGCCATAATGGAAGTAACTGAATGTGACACAATGGCTGTGAAGGTGCTCTTCATGATGTATAAAAAGATTTGTGTGTCCACCCCCCCGCCCCCCTGTCCGCTCTTCAAAACAAGAATGGCATTTCCACAGTCCTCTCCCCTCGGAGCACATTCTCAAAAGTTAAAGGTTCTTTCTTTTTTTTTTTTAATGCCAACTTAAAAACGAAGAGAAAATTTAGCAGGCTTACAATTCACGTACAATTCTTCACACCTCTCGCCGCCTCCTGTCAGGAGGATTTCAGACGGGGAAAGAAAGAGGGTGGGAGGGGGGTGAACCGGGAATCCTCTTTTCAGGCGAACCAGTTCTGCAGTCCCTAACAGAATGACAGACAGAGCAGAGAAAGAGATTACTAATACATGCCAGACAAGGTGCTGATACTGCAGAGCGTTAATCTTTAACAGATTGGGGCCACCCCCCACCCCCCCGGTGTGCTCTGTGTCTGGCTTTTCATCTGTGTGGTGTCTGTTATTGCGTGCATCCCCTTGTTACTCAGTTCCTGTGCACATTCTGAGTGAAGGTCAGTCAACTCTGGGGCGGTATGTCTGTTCAGTTAGCAGCGAGGTTAAACCTCGATGAACTGCAGGGTCGCCGGCTTCTTAGAAACATCGTCCTTCAACCGGACGACCGACATTCATGTCGTCCTCTCGGCGAGTTTCCACCCCGCGGTAACGTACTTGAGGAAGATGTTGAGCACGACGCGACACGTGTTCAGTGGTGCGGTCCAACCTTGAGAAGCAGAAAGAGGAATTTTCTGTGTGAATGGTGAATCATTGTGTGTTTGTCAATCACCATTTAGTATTACCAAGAGTGTGGTATATGTTCAAGGTGTTTTCAAGGTCAGGGAAGTGCTGTCATTGGACAAACATTTATAAAGTAATGGTTGTAACATGCACACAGGTTACAAAAGACCACTGTTGTAGTCATGTGAGTAGGATTGCAGCTAACTGTTCCTTTCCCTATTCATTAACCTACAAATCGTTTAAGAGTTCAAGGTTATTGCTTGTTTTATTTGAGCTGCAGTCCAAAACCCTGTTGGGAAAGAAATATATAAACTGTCTTTTGTGGCAAAGAAAGTCAAGTCCTCGTGTTTGAAGCTGAAGTCTTCAATACGTAGAAAAGAAATAAACCTTAATCATTCTCTGAAACGGCCAAGTCATACAGATATCTCCAAGTATTATATATAAGAAGTTAGCTGAGTAAACTAAACTTAATCTAAATGAAAATAACAAGTGTTGTGGCTACGTTGGCGTCCTTACCAGTGATTGGTTTCAAAACATCCTTTTTCAGGAAGGTCACAAGTTCAGAGATTACATCGGCAGTCGTGTCCCTACAGAGTATTTACATTTTTGAGATTTCTCCAGAGGCTCAGGAATTTCAACTATGTAAAAGTTAAAGCTCTCCGTGTTCCCTGAAGAGAAGAGACGGCACGTCGGCTGAAGAAGCCGAGGCGCTGGTGTCCCTTTAGGTCTGACCAAGGTTTAAAAGACGTTAAAGGATTGAGAAGCTGATTGCGAGTCGGTTATCTAGCGTTGATCCACTCTGGGCTCTGTCCCACCAGAAGGCTTGTTGAATTATCTAGATCCCCACTTTACAAATCTTGGTGTCGGCTCTTGATGTCAAATCCTCTCCAGTGATGCAGACATGCCAGAGTCGGTATCCACTGATGCCAAGTTTTAAAAGATATCAACAGTAGTCTTCTTTCGGTGTCTCTTAACAAGTGAGCAGTTAATAAACAATGATTTTACATGGTTTAGTGTCTAGATGAATTTGTAATTAATACTAATGGATTGTTGATTGATTTTTAAGCCAGTGTGTTATGGTACTGTAGTCAATCCTGCGCGGTTGACTGAAGGAAGTGGTTCAAAGTGACGACCAGAAAGACGAGTGGTGAACACGACTGAGCAGTTTGTGAACCTGTTGTAATGCAGAATATAAACATGTGGAGTCAGGGACAGGAAGTACGTTTGTCTGCAGATCATAGGAGATGAAGAAGGAGATAAAAGTGGATAGAGAATCAGTGTGTGTGTGTGTGTGAGAATATGTGGGGGCATAGGTGCATGAAGAAACAAGAGAGCGCAGATAGAAGGTAGCAAGCTGGGCCAGATGTCATCTCCTTCTCCACCTCCCTCCTTTGCTTCCTCTGCGTGGTCTGACCTCCTGCTTTCTCTCTCTCTCTTGCGCACACACAAACACAGAGGCAGTAACTCACAGTCAGGTGTGCAGGTGCTTACTTTCTGGCACAGCTGACAAAACTAACTCGCAGAAACAGCCACCGCGTTAAAGAAAATTGATAAATTGCTGCCTCTGTGTATTGAATTGCGTCCCTGTGTGCTCACCCAGCATCACACTTTCTCCTCGCCCACCGGGTCATGGTTTCTCCGGCGCTCACACTGCCCCCTCGGTACCAGGAAGTCTCTGGTCTATTGTGGTTCAATCAAAGGCCGCAGAGGTCAACACACGAGCAGTGACAATGGTCCTCAGATTAGACGTGGACAGAGAAGGTCACTGTTGGGAATGAGATCACATTTACTCAGCGGTCACTCCTAACATGTGTGTGTGTGTGTTTCTGTTAGTCACACTGATGATTTCTTGTCCAAGGCAGCAACGGCCCATTGGAGTGTGATGAGGAGATGTAACGGAGAGGAGAGGGATTATATTTTATTCTGACCAAATAATCAGACACGTCTGAAAGTGATTTGTCGTGTTTGGACCCAGGTGAAGGGGAGAATCCCATTTCTTTCTAAAAACCTCATCAACTCTTTCTGAAATGTCACAACAACAGGAAAAATGTCTCCTCTATACAGTCCTGCCTTTAAAAAAAGAAACTAGCATTATAAGATAATAACGCAGCTCTCTAATGCACAATGAGGTGTTCGGTCAGATTGCAGTTAAGAACCGTCAGACTGAAACATGTGTATTTTTCCAACTGTGGTCAAAATAATTGCTCAGGGTCTGAAGAAGAAAAAAAAAAATAACCCTCATCCTCAGACCTGTTTCTGGTGAAGACGACTTCAGGAAACAGAGCAGAGATAAATCCAGGCTGGCGGAGGCTTGTTGAGTGTGTGTGGATCCTTACAAATTGTCTGGATGAAGAGACACTCATGCCTCTCATATCTCATTATTTCTTTTGGTTTGTCTCTCCCTTACTCCTCTCCCCTCTATTCTTAGCCACTCGTCCTTTTTTATCTGCTTTTCCTTTCCTCTCGCTCTCATAAATCCTTCATCGTTCTCTTTTAGTCCCATTTCTCTCTCTCTTTTCCCTCACCCTCCTTTTTTTTTTTTTTTTTTTTTTACTGTGCCATATGTTTCCCTCAATTGCGTCGCCTTCCCCTTCTCTCCCCGGTCTGGGATCACTGGCATCTAATGCTTTCCTCTCTGCCTGATTAAGTCAGCACATGTACCCTTTACATTATCACTCCCATACATACATACACACTGATGCCAGCGTGTCCCCGCAGACCTAATCAGGCCGTCTCTTAGTTCTCTGCATACACCCCTCCAGACCTAATGAAAAAACATGAGGCCGGTTGAAATGAAGACGAGATGGACAGGCGGAGAAAAAAGAGAAAAGGTAGCGGCAGAAATGAAAGACACGGAGTGGTGAGATTGAAAATAGAACGCCAGCGAGGCAGCTGATTCATTAACAGAAGCCATCAGTCGCTCCTAATGCATGTTTCCAGTTCAGCGACATTAATTGTTTCTAATCAGTGTTAATAATATCATGCAAGGATGCAGTGGGAGGCAAAAGAGTCGCAGAGAGAGACGAGGCGAGGTTAGCAGTCAGAGCGGGGACTCATCCAACGTGCTGATGCCTTCATACGGCTGGAACATTTCCCAACAGACATGAGAGCGTGTGATTTATGCTGCTGCCACTCGCCATGTCGCAAAACTGCATTTCAGAGTGTTAGCAGCTAAACGTTGTTCTGGTGGACTGTCAGCCACACGGCTAAATGGATGTATTGTGCTGTAATGTGCTGTACATTACTCCACACTCCTTTTGTATTGATGAAGTGGCCTAAAGCTTTGTGTGTGTGTCCGCAAGTGTTTGATGGAGATAATGTGCATTATTGAATGAGCGTGTGCACATGCTCGTGCAGGCGTGTGCACCTGATTATGATGATGAAGTCTCCCGACGGGACTCTCCCCGCTACAGTCCTCCAACAGTCTAATGAGAAGCTGTTTCCGTAGTTACCAGGTGTGGGAGCCGGCAACTCGTAACGTCCTGTGGCGAAGAACAAAGAATGGGGAGATGAGCTAGAGAGAGAGAGAGACAGACAGAAAGAAAGAGAGAGAGAGAGAGCAGGGGCAGAAGTGAAAGACGAAGGGGTTTAAAGAGATGGAGGGCTCTAGAGAAATACAACAGAAAAAGATAAAAAGCCTTATATCTGGTGTGAATGATCAATTTAGCCGTGTGTGTATTGATGTTTGTGCTGGAGAGGATCCCTGTGTGTGTTACATGTTGAGACTGAAGACACTGGATCTTTACAGTCAGATGCAGGAGCTGAACAAGAATCCATTCAAATCAATCTCAACTAAAGTGGAGCGGAGAGGTGTTAGCATCTGGTCCGATCCCATCAGGCAGCGCCAATATTAAGTTCACTTGTAGTGAATTAAAGAGGTTTTCTAGATAGTGCTTTTACATTGATTGCTCAATAAGATCTAGTGTTTTAATTGAATTAAAAAAAGTCTCCTGTTGTCTCTGAAATAGATTTTTCTGGTTGAATTTATGTTTAGGGTTTCTAATGTGTGTATGTACATTTAGTCCCGTCTTTGTTTGGTACATTAACGGGTTTATTAAGTGCCCACAAGTGTATTTTACTTATTCAGTAATAAATTCAATTCACTATTACATTTCTTACCTCATGGGCTGTGTGGAGGTTTGGGGGAGAGGAGCTCGTTTTAACTTTTATATACAGAAAAACCTTATTTAACACAAGAGGAAAGAAACACTGAAACTCCATCAAGTCTCCTAATAAAAATTCAGCCGAGGTGTGTGTGTGTGTGTGTGCTGTGTTGGTCTGTCCTTGGTAAACGTGTGTGTCTGCGTTGTTCTGTGAAAAAAGCTATTAACTGTTGTTGTCGATCAGGGCTGTCAAACTTTGTAAAAAGTTTTTTCTCATCACTTCTCTTTGTTTTCTCGGCCAGATCTGATCCACTGCACCAATGAGATGAACGTGAGCATTCCCCAGCTGGCGGACACGCTCTTTGAGCGCACAGCCAACTCCAGCTGGGTGGTAGTCTTCAAAGCCCTTATCACCACCCACCACCTCATGATGTACGGCAACGAGGTAGGAGGCTACCACACACACACACAACCACACACAGACAGACACACACACAGGCACTAAGCCCTCCAGGGCAGTGAATGAAGACTGCATCAATAAGTTACTTTAGTACTCGGTCTCCCAAATACATGTATAAATTCAAATATTAAGATTTTTAAATCGACATCAGCACAAGGTTTAAGAGTAAAAGCGGGTGTGTGCAGCCTCTGACCACATTCACATTGGACACGTGCAGTGAATAATCGAAAAAGCTTTGCAGCACAGAGAAATTAATTAGCTCAGTACGAGCTGGAAGCAAGAAAAGACGGGGCACAAGGACGGAAGCAAATGAATGATCAAACAAATGAACTTCATAAAAAAAAAGAGGGTCTAAAACTAGAAGAATAACACGGTCCCCTCTATGGATTTGCAGCCGTTCAAAGACAATAATTGGAAATTGAGATTCAAACTCTCCCCGCTGTGTTTGCGAGAGCTTTTGGATTTTTATTAATTGTGAGTTTTGCCATGCGTCCCACTGTTTTTCACGAGAAGAGGTCTGATAGAACCACTTGTCTGCAAAACGTCTCAATTTGCATGCAACAGTTCAGTGGACGCTTTGAAAATGAGAGGAGAGATCAGTTCAGAGAGCGATAAGGTAATTCACAGGAATAGTTTAACATATTGGAAAATGAGCTTATTTGCTTCTTGCACAGAGTTGAACAAGAAGATTGATGCAACTTTTCACGTCTGCACAAAAAATCCAGGAGCTGGTTTTGCTAGCTGGTGTTTTACTTCTCTTTTCAGTCTTCGTACTAAGTTTCTGACTCCTGAACAAGATCTATTCTCATGTAGCTCTAAGAATAAAGTGATTTAGTGTATTTCCCAAAATGTTAATATATTCCCTTTGAAAAAAAAACGCCACTGAAACTATCTCCACTGTAAATGATGTACTTATACGTATTCTTGCCTGAAAATACTAAAGTACTCTTGTACATACACACTATAATCAAACACACCCAAAAGCTGACACACCCTGAGCCGCATTCCTTTTCATTTCCTTTGAAATGGGGAAGCATTACTTCCCTTGAAGTGTGGATCACTTGTGTCCACATTACACAACACTTCCTTCTGTTGGGTCAGAGTTTCTTGCATTAGACTAAACTTCCTCAGAAGAGACGAAGGCGTGTGAAATGACTTTGTGTTTATGTGCGACCTGACTGATTTCACTACAGCTCAGAGACCTCCGCTGACGTGCAGGCTCGCCACGTTAAAGAAATTGAGAAGCTTTAGCATAATCAGGTTAATAATCCTGGGGTTTATATTTTATACCACTACTAATAATTCCAGTGCAGTGGACATTTAACATTCAGTGTTTTATTTTGATTTAAAGCTCCATGTTTAAACATCAACATGCTGCTCTTTAGTGTTTTAATGGAAACCACGAAGAAGACGGTACAGAAAGAGCTCATACAAACGTGTTTCCTGTGTTTCCAGTCGTGCGTCTCCAGGATGTAGTAGAACAACTGTGTGTGCTCATCAGCCTGCATTCATCAGGCCTGTCAGGACAGCGGTGCTGACTGAGGCTCGGTGGCCAGGTGTCCCCGCTCCCTCACGGCCGCCCCATCCATTATAGTCCGAGCTGAGAGAAATCTGGCCGTAAAATTAGAAACCACAGACCCACAGAATTGGGGTCAATAGACTGTACATTCCTTTTCAGATCAACACACCGAGTGGTTGCAGCTTGGCCGGCTCACTGAAGATGGCCTGGTGCACTGTCTGCTGAACGCTCTGATCGTAAAGAACATTTTCATCCAGTTAAATGAGACGAGCTGCGTGTTCGCCACCTCCTCGACATGAGCGGCAGTGACCGATGGACGAGATTTTTGAAAGGAAATAGTGTTGACATAGTCGAGTCAGAAAGGTGATGCGTGTCATATTCCATCAGTGTCGCCCACTTGAGACGAGACGTCATTTTCTCAGATCACGCTGGCTTCAAGCTCCACTCAACCTGAAAACCCCAACAGGATGAAATGAACGCCTCTTTCAAAATACATTTTTCTTTACATCAAATCTCAAACTTTACAGGTTTTAAATTACTCGCTGTGCTCCAGAGAAATCAAATCATCCAAAGACATTTGATGATCTCGCAATATTTACCTCAGCGGATTTCCGGACTGAAGCTAGCTTACCTGATTTAACAGCGTGAATAAATACATGCGGAGGACACCAGTCGAGGAGGCGCACTCAGCCCAGACCACCTCCACATGTGGGTCGGATGACGTGATCTCAATGTGTCCAGGTGGTAATGCTAATTGATTACTTTTTGATGTTTTACAAGTTGATTAACGAGAAGATTGTCTACGTCACTGGCGTCGTTCTGTAAATCACCTAGTTTAGGTTGAACGCTACAGCAGCTTGACTCTCTCCGCTCTGTATCTCCTGCACGTCTGATATTTAAATTCCGTCCACTGTTGCATTCATTGTAAGTAGGTCTGGGTGTCAGCAAAATACAGTATTTTTTAAATGCAGCCCACTTCATTCTTCTGTTCATGCTAATAAATTCAGCCCATGCTTTTAAATTGAATGTGAGAATTTCTCATTCAGAGCAAATAGCAGGTGAATTAAGTTTAACATCTTTTTTTTTTTTGCCTCAGCTGCCGTATTTGTTGAAAAGCTTGAGATTAGAGTAATATCGCATTTTGTGTGAGTGGGGGAGAATGGTTGACAGCCCAGTATTGATACTCCTTCAATTCTTCATCCCCAGTTTTTTCCTCCCTGCCAAGAAGCAATCCTGGCTCGCTCCCCAGTGACACAGAGCGATCAAGAGTCAGTCGATATCTTTGATCGGGATTTCACTCTTTCTGGTACAAAGCCACTTAAAGAGTTCGTCTCTGCAGGATCTTACATTTAGAGATTGTGTTCTCGTACATGAAGGACGCTCGTCTGAATGCTACAGACTAACAAATACGTACGTACTTGAGGCTGAAGGCAGTGTTTTAAAACTAAAACGAACCAATCAAATGTTTTTACTCCTTGTCAGGGATAGTCTCACCTGAAACGTGACCATTTACACACTTGGTGTAAACAGGAAGCGGAAAATACTGTGGACGAGGAACAGCAATTCCATGTCTGCTGAGAGTCGCATGTTCAAGTCACATGTACCTGGTCCCGTGTTCCGTTCCTTTCCGATAGGTAGTCATGCGTTACCCCAAGTGGTTGATGATGACATTTACGTCATAAGGACTTAAGCCGCCCCCGGCAGACTAGATGACACACAAACTATGAATTCTCCTCCCCTGCTGCTATTCCAGTTGTGACTGATAAGAATCAGGAAGTGAGTATGGGTGACGCAGCCATTGTTTCCAAATTTTCCCCCGGCCAGACATGAACGCTGCTCTGCTCTAAAACAAAGCTGGCTAAATGTCTTAAAAAATGTAAACGTGGAAAGGAGACGCAAGTGTAGCAACAGTGACTCATTTTAAATCTGAGGCTTGGCAGCGTAGAGGCAGCCTAAATGTCTCTGCAGCCTGGGGTGTGATAAGTGTCCTGGCTGCTTGTTTGGCCAATGTCTCAGTCTGCTTCCAGGTCTTTGTACGATAGGCCAATGTGTACCAAAAACAATCCAGCAGGAAACCCCAAACAATGGCCGCGAGGGCCGTTTTCTTCCCCCTCACTCCAAGCCACTGCGCTTGTCTCCCTCCCCTGTAGGGAGGCCGCTGGGTCTCTCTCTCTCTCTCTCTCTCTCTCTCTCCCGGGAGTGTTTTTGATGCTTTGACCATCCAAGACGTGAACGAGGCCGAACAAAGATAGAGAGGAAGTGAGGACTCAAGAGAAAAAGGGCAGGGGTTTTATTTGTTCATGGAATTACGAGAATGGGGGAAAGATGTAGGGGATGACGAGACGGGAGTGTTCATGTAAGAGGCAGAAATGGGTTCATACAGAAGTCAAAGTTATTGTAAAATTGATTTTCACAAGGTTAAAAGCACTTCACTCAACCCACCTCGGTTTCTTTTCCCTTCCAGCGTTTCTTGCAGTCCACGCTCAAAGACTGATTTATCCCCAGATTTACTTAATGTAATAAGATATCGTCGTGTGAATGCATTGCTTCCAGTTTCTAACCAGCACTGATGAAGGATCCCAATGTAAATGGATGAATATGTGAAAAAACACCCAGTTTTCACAATGTTACTGGAGGAAACAATAAAAAACTTCCTGGATTAGAAGAAAACGTGTCACAAGCATTCGAACAATTACGCTCTCAGGCCTCATCTGGTTGTCTTCGTAAATTCCTGTTTAGTTCAATACTAAGATTTTTGCGGCTGATATCAGTTGATTTACAGAAGTTTCCCTGTATGTTTTTTTTACTGTGTTCAGACACTTTCTCTCCTCAAATTAGTTTCTGTAACTATAAATAAATACCGTAGAAACTGCGATTCCACCCGAGCAGATAATCGAACTCCCTCACTCGTCACGTTTAACTGTGTTCCCAGATGAATCTTCTCAGTTGCCCTCAGAGTTTTCGGTTTTTCCTCGGTGTACTGTGACTTCGAGGAATGTCACAGCCCAAAGATGTGCCAGACCACATGGTCCGGTATAACGCGGCCCTGCGAAACCCATTCTGGCAGTTTGTTTTCAAGGACGTCAAGTGCTCAGAATACTACCCATCATACTCTTCGTCTTCAGGACGAGGTAGCTGTGTCAGTGGGAGAAAATTACAGTCTGACTGATTTCCCCTCAGTGCATCGGGAATCAGAATAGAGAGCCGAGACTCGGGCTGAATAGGAACAGGAATGAGTGCGTTGGAAGAGTGAGGGAAAGATGATGGGGATAAGTGGAGGGCAGGACGAGAGAGAGCGGGTCAGGACGAGAGAAGTCGGTGTGAGAGTCACTGAGGACATGGGAGGAGACAGGGATGGTCTGGCGAGGACACCGGCGAAAGTGCTGATGGTGGCAGGACACACTGCTTTTCTTTTTTCTGTCTGTGCAAGAGATAGCGAGAGATTCAGGGAGGGTAAGGTGTGTGTGTGTGTGTGTGTGTGTGTGTGTGTGTGTGTGTGTGTGTGTGTGTGTGTGTGTGTGTGTGCGTGTGCGCGAGACGACACAGTTTGTGTGCTTTTAGGGCAGTGTGAAGTTGCAGTGTGAGTCGTCGCCCCCCCGGCCCATCTCGCTGCCACACCAGTGTCCCAGATAGCAAACGGCCCATTTGTCTCGGTGATGTCACTGAAGCACTCTCGTCGCTGACGCTCCCTCGCCTCCTTGGGGAGAGCGAGGACACAGACAGATGCGGAGATTTAAGCAAGGATAGGGCGAGCGAGAGATATTGTGAAAGGCGGACGAGCAGGAAAGAAAAGGAGGAAGGAGGGAAAATGGGAAAAAAATGCTAAAAAGACAGAAAGTATGAAAGTGCTGACTGGAGCAGTGTGTCAGAGGGAGCAGGGAGGATGTGTGTGTGTGTGTGTGTGTGTGTGTACATTCAAGCTTGTCAGATTATCGCAAGTGACCCCTATTAGAGTCAGGGTGACCTCACACACACACCAGTCACCACACATGTGCTTCCTATCAGCTGCTGGTGTGGCGAACATAAAGATGATTAGTGTAGAAGCAGATACTGCATGAACAATGTGTGTGTGTGTGTGTGTGTGTGTGTGTACTGTCCTCTGAAGGACCTTTTCCAGTAAAAACACCGACCTCAAACATACGAGGAATCTTCAGATATTCTTCTGTGTAATCTTAAACACACGTGCACTTGAAGACGTGCGTTCCTTCTGAGCCCATCAGACGCAGTCCACCAGAAACGCGTCGGCTTCCACGAGCTTTTAAGAGATTGTCCCAGTCAGCGATGTCTGCCTCTGTTACTTGTTCTTCAATACTGAGTGAGGTTATTGATTTGAAGTATCTGCTGACACATTACTGAGGATTCTAATTCAACCCATGCCCACAGCCGTAACTAGGTGCGGCAGGTCTGTCGAGCTTTGACGGGTTGTGAGTGGCACTGTGGTGAAAACCATACTCCGGATGTTGTTTTGGCCAAGAGCAGAGAAGTGTCAGGAATGGATCAGTGTTAAGCTGAAACAATTAGTTGATTAAAGTCTGTAGAAATTAATTCACAGGAGCTAATTTAAACTTGTCAAAATGTCAAAAGTGTGCTGGTGAATGAATATTTGATGTATTTCTTTATGTATTAAATTGTTATGAAGTAATCTTGCTTTTCAACATCTCGCCCCGTGTTCGCTCCTTATTATTCTAAAAGGTACACTCCCTGTGAGAAGTCCTTTTTTTTTTTTTTTTACTGCTTCCACTCGCTTCTCCTCGAGTGCCCTGTTTAATTAGTACAACTGTAATTAGCTCTGCTGCCGCCACCCCTCCGTACAGTTGCACTGGAAACATTACAATTAGCTGATTCACTGCATGTGAGCTGCTTAAAAGTGATGTAGTGATTTAAAAGAGAAGACATTTTTTGTGAACAACCGAAACAGAACAACTGAAGAACACTTAGATGTTTATTAGACATTTCCATCTGTACCAAGGAGGAAACATTCAGTATTTAGGAATGTGGTCTCTGGTCGGTGGAGTCATGTCCCTGAATTTACTGGATTACCGGATGAGATGATTAACTTTACTTTTATTGATATAAAACATTTCCCTCAGCAATTACTTTACTTGCTTTTGCTATTTTATTATTTATTGCTGACTCAGTTACTGCACTACAATACCCAGAAGTCTCAGCAGGCGTTGCCACGGAAACACAGGCACGATACAGAACTGCGGAAACATTGCACAAGAGCTGCTGGATTTATCCAAAACTGATCCAGAATTTGAAAGAGTATGTTTTATGTCTATTCCCACAGGTTTGTTCCCTTTTACTTTTGAAATGGTGGAACCAGATGTTTTCTAGCACTGCTGATCGCCTCACATTCAAATGTTCCAACGACCGGTATCCCCAACACCGACTATCCAGGAAGTGATTGTGACCTTTTAATTTCAGAACTCCACATGCCCCAAAGTAATTTGTACTCAGTAACTCCTTTAAAGTACTTTGGTAGAAAGGACAAAAAAAAAAAAAAAAACTTCATTCTGCAAACAGTGGCTGAGATGTTGAACCAATTTACACAGAGCTGGGTCTGATTGATTCGATCATGGATGATGAACCGGAGGATCTATATAAAAAAAACTGTTCATGTTTGGCTTCTGTCAGTCGTGTACAAGTATGATGACCGTCACATTATAGGGAGGCAACTGTACTAATACCTACTCTCTACTGTGTGTGTGTGTGTGTGTGTGTGTGTGTGTGTGTGTGTGTGTGTGTGTGTGTGTGTGTGTGTGTGTGTGTGTGTGTGTGTGTGTGTGTGTGTGTGTGTGTGTGTGTGTGTGTGTGTGTGTGTGTCTCAATTGATGACTCATGTTGCTTGTCTAGATCATTGACCTCACAGCCACACTCATCCACCAGCAAGATACAACAGCTCCCCTGAGAGCAGGAGCCCACACGCTATTAGCCTTGTCACCTTGTAGACACACACACACACACACACACACACACACACACACACACACACACACACACACACACACACACACACACACTTAGAGCTACAGTGAACTTGCAGACGTTTAAATGTAGAGATTCAATCCACCCAGTTTTCTGTTTCTTTCACACACCGAGTGATTTTAAGGGCTGAATGTCTGATTGTGTAAAAGGAGAAGAAACGCTACATCGGGTGGAGGAGGAGGAAGAGGAGGAAGAGGAGGAGGAAGAAAGAAAGAGAAAAAGGAAGGAGAATCCCATGCAGGCAGGAATTAGGCCAGGCGATTTTGTGTGTGTGTGTGTGCACACTCTCACGTCTGTATCTATCCACGCGTCAGCTTCCTTCTGTGCGTCTCTCTGCTTGCATAAGAGCTGCTTCCATTCAACTCAGTCCGATCACGACTCATTCTTCTCGTGTGAGTCATCACCTTCTCAGCTGAACTCAGTTTGCAGTCAGTTCTGACGATTTTGTGCATGTGTGCGTTCGAGGGAAAGTGAAGCCCAGCACCGCAGCCAAGAAAAATGAATTCCCCGCGGACTCCCTGAACCCCCGTTTGAAGATAACTAGACCTAATTGACCCTGATTCATTCCCTTGTAAACAGATCCTCCTCCGTGCTGAAGTGTCCTTGAGCAAGAACGAGAATTCCACATCGCTCGCAGCTATTCGAAAGCTAACAGAGAATTTCACAACCAGGATCAATAATTCCCTTTGGTCGACGTTGTTGTTCGTTGGCTGTGTGTACATGTCGGCAGGTCCAAAGGAGGCCGAGCGGTAACTGTTTCCCAGACATAATGCAACGTGAGGTCATGTTTACCAACCAGGTCTGTGGGGGATGAAACGATGTGGTGTCAGCGAGAACTGCTTTCTATGGACACGTCATGTGCTTCTGTTTCCTCTGGGTTGGGAAATTAAAAGTAGAAGAAAAGTTGGGATTTGACAAGTAACTATCTACAGTGTCAGAAACGTCATCACCTTCATACCTATGTTTATGAGCCAGAAGTGATGCTCGGCTTGAACGTCTCTCCTGAAGCTTCCTTTTACTTTTTGTTATACAACTATTTTTATAATTTATAAGAACAAACGTAAAACAGTAAGAGGGAAGGAGGTGGAGGATGGATGAGGGCTGGACGCTGGTAGCTCTATGGCTGTGTCTCACTGTTGAGGTAGAGGGAGCAGCCAGGATCTACATGAGAAACTAGACCAAAGTATTTTGGATACAGACGCTGCTAACGTCAGTTAAAACTTTAGTCTGTGCAGTAGTGATTGTTTAACGACACAGGACTTGAACATCAGTGTCATTAGCTGTTAGAAGTTGTTTGTAATGAGAATATAACTTTGGATTCTAATCCAGATGCAGTTGAAACTGCAGATTTCCAGCCCCGACTACACAGTTCAGAGAAGAAGAAAAAAAAGAAATCACCTCAGGCTGTGGTGTTTGGTTACTACGTCAACCACCGACTTGTGCACTTTTGAGAGAAGGACGTGGAAGGAGGTGGAAGGAGGTGGAGGATGGATGAGGGCTGGACGCTGGTAGCTCTATGGCTGTGTCTCACTGTTGAGGTAGAGGGAGCAGCCAGGATCTACATGTATCAATAATGCATGAGGTTGTTCTTCAATATGCTAACATGAATTATTTGACAAGCCGAGCCGACCCGCCTCACCGTCTCATCCCCCTCTATCGCTCTACATCTCCTCAGTCTCTCCTCCTTTTCACTCATCTCTATTCTTACACCTTTTGTCAAAATCTCCTCTCAGAATAGCGTCTTTTTCTTGGAACGTCTTCGCTGAATAATCTCGGGCTCAGCGGGTTTCTGAGTCTCCCTCTCTGTCTCTCTCTCTCTGCGCCGAGTGTCTCTGCCCCTTTATAGATTTTCTCCTTTTCAACTATATCCATGCGTTTTGTGTGGGTTCTCTGTGCCTCCGCGTTTGTATCTGAGGCTGCGGGGAGAAGCTCAGGCTTCCGTCAGATGGACTTTTGATGAGGAAGAGGCAGAGAGAGCTTATGAAGTGTGTGCGTTTCATTTTATTTCTTGCCGTGTCTCCCTTCTTTCCCCGGTTTATCTGTTACCATCTTGTCTGTCTTTACCTGGGTTCATGATGACACGGCGGAAAGCCAAAGTCATTACCCCATTATCTAAAAGACGAGAAGTATCCACACAGCTTCACATTTAACCTCATGTACTGTGTCTGCGTGTACAAAATAACTTAAATGCATGTATGGACCTGAAATGACTGTGTTTAATAAGTGAAAGTTACCATCCTCCTTATATTCACTCCATGGAGGCTTCATTTTCACCTCTATCCTCTCGTAGCCACCGAAATCAATAGTAAACTTTTTGGCAGCTCATTTCCTGTCCACAGATGGAAGCTGAAATCCCTTCATGTGACGATGTGAACATTTTTTTCCCCTCCTGCGTAAAACATACACAAAAGAAAAAGGGCAAGAACAAAATCAAATTCTTTTTGCCTTTTTAAACAGTCCCAGAGCTCTTGGAAACGTGTCAGTGCAGCTGAATCCAACACACATGCCCGCAAGCATATTTGTGCTCACAGACGCACATTCATAGATGCTCAAACCAGCCAGTGTGGCTTGGTTCTCTGCCAGATCGGGAATTGGCAAACTGGCAAATCTCAGATCATTTTAAGTCAGCTGGACAGAGACAGCCTTAACGTTAAGATGCTTTTGGGAAGCCTGAGGCCTGAGTTCCCATAACCATGGACGGTGGCCAAGACTTATCCCACAGCTCTCTGCTGTGCAGCGATGTGAGGAAGACGAGATGGCACAGACGCTCACGAGGGACAAAACAAAAAGCTCAGGTCCAGTCTTCAGAGACAGAGTCCAGGTGAAGTGTCAAGTCTCATCAGTTCAGAGTTCCTCTCCTGTCTCTACCCTCCCTAATAGTTTCACTGAATGGCAGTATTTCTAGAAAATGCAAATGGTTCTCACCCTGTTCAGTAATCTGGGCGAGTACATAGAAAGCACTAATGAAATAAAAATACTACTCTCCATCAAGAAAACAATGGACGTGGTTGAAAACATAACGTCACGGGGGAGGTATCACGGTACCTCTCCCACGTAGACGTGTTCTTCAGGTGCACGTAGAGTTTTTTTTCTTTCTACGTTTCTCTCACAACACAGTCCAAGGCCTTCGGAGTTCTTGTTACACAGATCCCATAAACTCTGCTGAGACCGTCACAGCTTGTTTTCTATTATTTTGTTTTCCCTCACACCGAATCATTTTCTAAAGCCCATTTACGTTTGCGGTGCTCGTCCATGATGCTGTTTGTCTGAGCGTCCATCTCTGCTAGACAGATGAAGAGACTTAGTTGGAGAAATGGATGAGCTACCGGCACCTGCTCAGGGACCTGGGCCCCCTCAGAGGTCTGAATACATCCTGAATCTGCAGCCAGGAAATTCTGGGCTTGAGAAAGTGAATAAGTAAAGCTGTCCGCATCATTAATATATTAATACCGGAGTGCTCTCAAACAAGACAAAAAAACCCCTCTAGAAATAAAAGAAAAAGTCCTCTAGGAGAAGCTCAGTGGCCAACAGTGGAAAACAGAGGCTGTACTGAGTCTGGAAAGGTGATGTTGGGAGAAGACGTAGACACAGGCGGAGTTCACATTTCCACTCTCCAGGCTCATTCTGACACTTTCCCAACATTTTACTAGGAGGCTTGAAAAGTTCGAGGAAATATCCGGAGCATCCGAATCTGACATTTGCGTTGTCACGTACAGAACCTCTGGAACGTTTCAGGAACATGTCTGGAGTTCGGTGCAGGTCTGAAAGCAGCTCTAGTGAACTTGTGAGACCAGTGAGAGTGTTCAGAGCTGGAATGTTAAGGTTTAAATGTAAACAGTCTGTGAGTTATATTCATTGTTTTTTTCGTCACAAGCCAGACGCAAAGTTTTAGTGTTGGTTTTGATCTCATGAACATTTAAAGGCATCTTTACATGATAATTTATAATGTTGTGCTGCCAAGGTTAATTAATTTGGTTCTGCCGGCTTCCTCCTGCCGTTCGTCCTCCCTCACCAGTTCTGTACCAGTGACTCAGCAGTGCTAATAAGTGACTGTGAGAAAACCAGCAGGAGAACAGTGGATTTTTAAACACAGACGTCCCAGCCTGCGGCGATGCAAGCAGAGATTAAACCATCTAGAGCAACAGTAGAGAGACACGGGTTAAATCCTCCGCCCTGCTGTTAAAGAGACTCCTCCGGTCGCTGTAGTTGACCTCTGACCTCGCTGCATGAAGGCAAACTAACGTCAGGAATACACAGAAGAACATAAAGAGACTGTTCCATCATCACGCCGCCTCTTAGCATCTCGGGGGGATTAAACGTTTGAGTCGCTGCAGACACTGCCGTGTGCTGCATTTTAATTGAGACTTAACTTTATGTCAGTGATGAATCATGTCAGTCGTACTTATTAGCTGCACGTTAATGAGCATAAGCTTTTACCGTCTGTGAGACAGTGAGCGTTTTGTTTTACTTCGTCAATTATCTTTAAAATTAGGAAAGAACAACAAGCTCTTTGTTTATATACATCGGTCTGCACACATCTGCACCAGGTATCGTCTTCACTGGAGTTTCTGTTGTTGCTGGCTGCTGACTTTTCAACTCAGGCTTTGAACCAGCAACCCCACAGTTTCAGACCTATGGATGTGTTTAACATTTGAAGTGAATGTTGAGCTTTTTATATTTAATTGACTCATTAACGTTTGTTTCTTCCTCTCTCTCTCTCATCACAGCGTTTCATCCAGTACCTGGCCTCAAGAAACACCCTGTTTAACCTGAGCAACTTCCTGGACAAGGGAGCTCTGCAAGGTACGACACGCACGATCACATTTGACTCTAATCCACAGCTTTTTAATTCGGTTTTAATTTGTTTTTGAGAAAACAAACGGGCAGTATTTTGCCCCGAAGAAAAATGATTCAGAGAACCAGAATGTTCCTGACAATCAGGAGGACGTTTTAAAAAGGTTGTTTTCAAAACTCAGTGACTTGATTCAGAAGCATCCGACTCAGGGCAGATAAACAGTGAAGTACATAAACAACAAAGAGACAAACGGCAGGAATCATTTGTCCTTGTCTCATGTAACACCTTCCCTCTGTCTCAGGTTACGACATGTCAACCTTCATCAGGCGATACAGCCGTTACCTGAACGAGAAGGCCATGTCCTACAGGCTGGTGGCTGTGGATTTCACCAAGATGAAGAGGGGGTAAGAGAGGCCACAAACACAATACGACAACCTCACTCATCGCCTCACACTATGTTGTTGCAGGTGTCCTTTAGCCCACTGCATTGAAAGAAGAGCAATGGACAGAAACAGAAACATTTCTCTGGATGTCAAACTATTAAATATTGCAGGACATGAAAACTAAAAGTTTTAGTCAGCTGGAGGAAACCGTTGACTGTGTATAATGATTGACGTCGTGCCGCCATCTTGTGCGTTTGACGTCATTTAAAGCCAGAGTCTGCACGGGAGTGATCGTGGGATTTAGTCGCAGTAACGAAGTCTCACTGATGCACACGCTCGACCAGTCGCGAGTCACGTCGTCCTCCAAAGGACAGACTTTGAAGATTTAAACTCTAATGTTATCTACCGCAGGTCACATGTGAGAGGAAGCGAACTCACTTGGGGATAAAAGTTCAACATTTGGAGTTCGATGAGTAATTTTGCTGCCGTTCTCCTGCTACCGCTGGTAACTGATTAGCTTAGCTCAGCGTAAAGAAAGTTGGAGGTTGTGTTGTGAAGATCATTTCAATGTCGGAAAGATCAGCTGTCGTGGAGCGACGCTGAATCCTTTGTCATGCTGATCCTCTTCACTTCAAGAAGCCGTACAGATTTAGCATTTCTGTGGAAGTGTTCTTATGCAGAACATCACTTTTTTTTTTTTTGTACTTCCCATAGTTTTTCTTAATTTATTCATTCTTTTTTTTTCCTCGTGCATTTCCTTGTGTAAGGATTGACGGAGTGATGCGCACCATGAGCACAGAAAAGCTGATCAAGACGCTGCCCATCATCCAGAACCAGCTAGATGCTCTGCTGGATTTCCAGGTACTGTGTGTGTGTGTGTGTGTGTGTTTGTGTGTGTGTCATTATGCATGCTTGTTGTGAGGTTGTGGTTGATTCACTTCCTTATCAAAATGTAAATTTAAACAACAGATTGCAAAGTTTGAAACCTGGTGTGTGTGTGTGTGTGTGGGGGGGGGGCGTGTTCTTTTCACGGCAGGTGAAAGAGCTAATGGTATTTAAAAAAAAAAGAAGATTGGGGCATATTTGAAAGAGACTTTTTGTGTTTTGTGAAAATCTTTGGAACAGTGTGATGGAGGTTTTTTCTTCTTCTTCTCCTCCTTTTCTCCCACCTCCTCCTGCTCCTCCTCTCCCCAGGCCAACCCTAATGAGCTGACCAACGGAGTGATCAACTCGGCCTTCATGCTGCTCTTCAAAGACTCCATAAGGCTGTTTGCTGCTTACAATGAGGGGGTCATCAACCTGTTGGGTAACACACACACAAACACACACACACACACACATATATTATAATCACACTCTGGTTGCCATGGCGCTACAGTAAGTTTTAACAAGCTGTCATGAAGCTGCTTCTGTTTCCGTTTCTACTTAACTATACACTGATATTTCCTTCCTTCCTTCCTTCCCAACTTACCTCCGTCCACTTTATTCAGTGGTGGATGGTGAATACAGTAGAGAGAAGACACACAGTTACACAAACTTCAACTCTTCTTCACTTCCTTCCTTCCTTCCTTCCTTCCTTCCTTCCTTCAACACTTCCTTCCTTCCTTCCCTCTTTGATTTTGAATCTTACTCTCTGCTTTCTGTCTCTGTAGAAAAATACTTCGACATGAAGAAGAACCAGTGTAAAGACGCTCTGGACATCTACAAGAAATTTCTTTACAGGATGACGAAGCTGTCAGAGTTCCTCAAAGTGGCCGAGGTACATGCGCTCACACACACACACACACACACACACACACACACACACACACACTCAAAAGTACGCCAACGTGCACATTCACATCTGGAGTAAGATTTATTAGGGTTTTTTAAAAAAAAAAAGCATCTGCAGTTGAAATTTACAGTTTTCCTCGTAACTTGTTCTGTGTGGTTTCCTGGTTTCATTAACTAACACACACACATGTACGCAAACAAACACACACACACACAGATTCTCAAACACATCTTCAATTGTGTTTGTTGCCTCTATACTGTGTGCAGTACTGTGTGCAGTACTGTGTGCAGTACTGTGTGCAGTCAGGAGAATCTGACTTACCCTCAATGACCCACATTTTCTGTACACACACACACATGTATACACATTCCTATATATATATATATAAAACACCTTAAGATGGAGGACATGGTTAGATGCTCCGTTAGCTCCCTCTCCTCCTGCTCCCCACACTCCTCCATCTAATCCCTTTCTTCTTCCCGGCTCTTCCCTCTGCCCCTGACAAAGACAGATACTCGTGCGGCTCTCCCTCTCCCAGTGCCCACAGATCATCCCTCTTTCTTTCCTTTCCTCCTGTGCCCTCCTCCTTCCCTCTGTCCTTTGTTTCATCAGATTTGAAACCGTGAGAATCAACTACCACAGTTGATTTCATTTTTCCGCAGAGGAAACTGTGTGTTCAAATAAACCGTCCAAATCAAGATGCTCTGTCTCTGATAATTAGGTTCTGAGGAACTTCCATTAAGTGTGTTTTTCTTTTATAAAGATGGAATTTAATTTTTAAAAAAAGCACAAATCCAGGGTCTTTAAAAGCTCAACTCTGATCATGAGTCTAGAATCTAAACCTCTAAACCTCATCAGGATTTTCTGATCTAATACAGAAGTTTTTACAGATCCTGAAAAATCAACAACCAACTTTAAGTAAATTTGCACAGTGACGCAAACACATGTGACCTTTGTGAATGTTTAAGAAATAACACAAACTAAAAGGATTTTTACTGAATGAAGCTTTAGGTAAACTCACCAAAAGTCGTATTGTTCTTAATCTGTGTCCAAACTCATGTTATCTGTGGATCTGGAGATGCTTTTTGGGCGGAGCTGTCCTTTCATTGTGAATGTTCTAAATGTTGTGACATCATCAGTCATTAGTCGCCACGCCCTCTCTCCCTCATTGGTCAGACATATCTCACTGAACAGTCGTCATCGCCATTCACCACGAGGATTGGTCGGCTCATCGGCCAATCCACATGTCAAAAAAACGTTTTCTTGTTTATTTCTGTTGTCGTTTTATGTTTGACGTTGCCGCTGCATGAAGTAACGATTCCCCTGTTTTTTCATATTTGTTTTTCCTCTCCATGATCTCCCACCTTCCTTTCTCCCTTTTTTATTTCTTTTGTTGATTTGTTTTTGATGACAGCAAGTTGGAATAGATCAGGGTGACATCCCAGATCTCTCACAGGTCAGTGTACATCTCACCTTCCACTTCCTCTCCCTCTCTTTCTGATCCCCACTCATCTTGTTCTCTCTCTCTCTCTCTCTCTTCCTTACTAAACAACATGCGTGGTACCACTGCTCCCTCTGTGCTCTCATCCATCTCATCACCCACTCTCTGCCCCCTTCACTCTCCTCCAGCCTGATCTTACTGTTCAAATCCAGGCGCCTCTCCTCTGGTTCGGTTTGATTTTCTCTTTCTTCTTCTCATTTCCCTTCTAAATGCTCATTAAGGTTCGAACAACAGGCTGAGCTGTGTTAGGTCGGCTCTGCTTTTAAACCGTGTGCCATCACGCACGTGGATTTTTAAAGCCTCCAGCAACTGTGAATAATTAGTTTAGACCTTGAATCTAGAAAAATAATAATTGCAACAACAAAGGGCTTGAAGACAAGACAGCAACGCTACGAGGGAATGAACGGCATCTTTTCTGTTTGTTTTTAATCATCAAGGATAAAGTTTCCCTTCTACCTAGTTGTGAATTCAGAGGAATCACTTGAAGCCTGTTTTCTTTTTTTTTTAATCCTCCTAATGGTTAATAGGAAGAACAAAGAGAGACTACAGATTTCCCCGGTTAGCCTGGCACGCATGAAGATGCACATCAGAAAAATTAAACAGTTCTGTTTTTGAATCCACACAAATGTTTAAAATTCAACCTTCATTCGTAGGTTTGCTTGTTTTATCGTCTTGTGTTAAAGATTGAATACTGAATGAATCAATCCGCTGATCGATCTCTTCCCTGTTTGATCTGTTGAGTTGTAGAAAAGCATCTTTACGCTCAACGTCATTCAGTTGAGGAAGAAATAAAAAAACGAGAAAAGCAGCAAATTCTTAAAAACCGAGAAGCTACAATCACAGAATATTTTCTGCTTGACAAATAGTCAAAGTATTTGCTCGTTGACCATTCCGCTTACTGTTCCGTCTTTTTCGAGAGATTCATCAAGTAAGAATGTTAAAAAAATCTGCTTTTAAAATTGTTTATTGAATTTATTTCAGTAGCGACAGAACAAGTGGTTTAAAAATTAACATTCTTACTTGATGAATCATTTGTGCTGACGTGCGCAAAGAATATTGTAACCGTCCGTCATTCCCCTCATACTCCGACTCGAGGGAGGCGCGGAATCGAGAGTTTTCTGACGACAAACTCAAAAGTGGACGAGGTTGTATTAACGCACGTCTGTCTTGTGTCCACCTTTGTTTAAATTTCGTTGTCGTGTCCAGTGGCTGTCTTGCTTGAATTACTGGCTACATTGCCGGATCTGTAACCGTTCTGAAAACCTGCACAGATATGGATGAAGAACGTGTGTCGGCCACACTGGACGCTACATTAACCTGCACGCCGTTAGCCCACCGGTGACTGGCTGCAGTATAAACTGTAGATCTGGCAGCTGCTTCTTCTTGACCGTGGTCGTTATCGACGGGTGAATTAACTGTGTGCTTGTCGAACTCGTCTCAGTTCACTCACAGTCGATAAATGGACGTTTTTGTTTTTTTTTTCTTCTCCCTCCTCTGTCGCAGAAAACTAAAGGATCATACATTGTAGGTGGTGGGTTGCGTTCTGTACTGCTTACCCCCTGCAGCCTGCTTAACCCCCCCCCCACCCCCCCTGCATGAACATCCTTGCGTCACGTACGTGTGTGTGTGTAACCATACACACTTCTACCTGACGCACTCAGAGGCATGCCTTGTATGTTTTTTTATTTCTTGTCAGAGTGGAGCGACATGATGTTGACTCAGTAGAATATGTATATGTGTTGGCCTCGGGTTGCACACACACACACACACACACAGACACACACACACACACACACACACAGAGCTCTGACACAACAAGCAAAAGGGCACGAAACCTCATGAATAGAAAATGAGGCTTCACCCCTCTGTCTTCATCTGCATGTAAAAACCTCTGCACTGGGTTTGGACTCTCTCATTTAAATTCCATCCCCTCCTTAGATGTTGTTTATTCCACAGTTCCCATGCACGGCATCATTGCTTCAACATGCATGGTGGAGGTGCTTTAATAGTGACTAACCCCCCGGCAGTACCGCGTAATTATTGTTTAATAAAAAGGAAACAGGAGTTAGCGAAAAAAGGGGGGGATTCTGTCTTTTCCTATTTTTTTTTTATATCCATCATGATTTTTTTTTTCTACGTCCCTCTGCCTTCCTCAGTTAGAGCCAAATATCTTAAGATAAGATGTTCGCTCACAACATGCACACCCCTGCAAAGTGTGTGTGTGTGTTTGTGTGTCAGAGCTAATATTGACTGGACTTACACAAGAGCTTTTTTTCTCTCCACCTTTTCAAAAAACCCACTGACAGTTAAATAGTCTCTTTCTCCTCAGCGAGTCTGTTTCTTTAACAACCAGGCAACAGTTTGGCAAGAACCCACCGTCTAGCCAGCCACAAAGGGCTTGGAAGCCAAACACTCCCAAATGTGTGTGTGTGTGTGTGTGTGTGCGCGGCCCTCCTGACTTTACATTCTTGTGGATGGAGAGACAGACATGACGTTGTCATATTTTCACAGTGGAAGAATTTCCTCTGCTCTCTCTCTTTTCGGCTGAGGAGCGTTTTCTTTCCCTCCTCAGTGTTAAGCTGCAGACGAGTGCAAGAGAAACTCTGATCTTACACTTTACAACGCAGCCGTCCGCCTCACTTCTCGCCCTCGTCTTTCCCTCGGTTTCGCTGCATTAATGAGGCTCCTAACGAGCGCTGAGGACCTTGTGTTGTGCAACGCGAACAATCGGAGCGCAACTTGAATTTGATGCTGGATTGTGTTTTCTGTCGTAGCGTAGCAACAAATCCCAGAGTAACCTGCCCTCCTACTTGTCCTCCAGAACATTACAGCTGACATTTTAATGCTGCTGCCTCATGTCATCTCACAACAAAGCACTTTTCAGAGACTCTCGGCCTTCGCTCTTTTATTTTCTGGTCGAGTAATCAAGAAAAGGTAAAACGTTAAGATAATGATCTCTTTCCCCAAGTGGAATAAACACAGTAGAGATTTAGTTGCTGCAGATATTTTCCGTAACTTTTCCTGCCAGCCCCCTTGCAGAATGTTCGAGCCCACGAGAGAATACAAAGAGGGAATGTTGGGAAAATTCACAGCGAGTGGGCGTGTTGTTGATGACATGTGACGGATGCGAAGCTGGAATTTCATTGTAGAAACTGTTTGTCACAATATGGTAAAGACCTTAAAGCCACATTTGAAAACTCCACTTTAGTAATTTACAGAGATAGAAGACAAAGAAACTGTCAGAATACAATTATCTCAGAATGAAAAAGTGGAACCGTGCACTTAGAAGACGAAGATGTCAACGTGGAAAAACCACATGATAAGAGCCGATAGCATTGTCTCTACCCAGACGCCACCATTTGTCTAAATGTCCCCCCACGTGTTCCTGGACAATCTCCTGCTGCTTCTGCTTCTCATGTGAAAGACAAACCACATCTTCAGGGGCTCCGCTGCACGGAGCTCATCCGGACGCTTGTTGTTCGGTCGTGTCATGGGATGCTGCGGTGTGTTTGAGACAAAGAGATGAAACACAACAAAGGGAAGATGAGTGAGAATCTATCGCCTCCTGCTCATGAGAAGTCGGGAGAAGGAACCGGTGCGACCTCTCCTCCTCGCTCCACCTTTTCCCTCGCTCTTTGTTTTTCAACCTCCTCCTTTGTTCTCTCTCTCCTTTGAGTCTCCCGCTAACGCTGTTAGTGTTTGCTGCATGTTGACATGGCTATTCTTGGAACCCGATGCACTCTGCTACCTTCCTGTGAGACCAACTAACTCCTGGGTGCTTTCTTTGTGTGTTTGTGTGTGTGTGTTACTGTATGCGTGTGTAGGTGGGTTTCTTGTGCACATGAGAGATGCAGAAAGTTGAGATTTTTACTGAGTTGTTTTCTCATTCGCTCTCGTCGTTCTCTCTCAGGCCCCCAGCAGCCTCCTGGAGGCTCTAGAGCAGCACTTGGCCTCTCTGGAGGGCAAGAAGACCAAGGAGCTGAACGCAGACACCAGGTAGACATCTTCATTTCCAGCCCTTAGCCAGTTTTCTTTAAATATATGACTCCAAGGAAGCATGTATCTGACTTCAGAATCAGCCAAAAAAAAACTGTGTGTGTGTGTGGGGAAAAAAAAGAAGAATTTTAAAGCTTATCATCAATCTGTTTCCTCTACTCTGTTGCAGAGCGTCCACCTTGTCCAGCGCCGTCTCATCTCTCTCCTCCACCGGCATGTCCTTCAGCCGCATGGACGAGAAGGAGAAGCAGCAGGCCCTGGAGGAGGAGCAGGCCAGACTGCATGCTCTGAAGGTAACAGATGTGTTCTACTTTTAAAACAAATTATTCACCCGGTCAGACGCTGCAGGAGCAGAAAGACCAGCAGCCGTGGTTCTCACACTTTTTTCCTTCCCCTTACTGGACGTTACTGGATTTGATGAGCTTTTCAAAATGGCTCATAGGAAAAGCAGCAGAAGGGAAATGTAAAAAAGAAACTGCCACTTTCAAATGCCTGATTAAAAAGTTTATTTACTTCTCTTTTAAACTGCATTTTGAAACAGATTTTTATATTCCATTACTTATTTATGAAGTCAATAATGTATTTTTAAATGATGTACTTACTGACTTTTTTTATGTGATTTTCTTAAATCCCTCTTTTAATTTAAACTACTTATTGAGAGATTAATATTTGATTGGAAAATTATCTCATAATTTCTCTTTTTATGACCCATTAAATATTAAATAAGGAAATTCTGGGGTATTTACTCTATTTTTATTTACACATTAATCAGTTCATTTGTAAAGCAGTTTATTACTTCATATTTTTATGGAGCAGTATCTGCTCATATATTCATGCAGCCGAGAACCAAGGTCAAATTCCCTGTTTATAACAGGTCAATAAAACAGATTCTGATATTTTATGATATTTGGTCGTAGAATTTAATTTTGACCCCAGTAAATAATTTCTGTATTCTCATTTTAGGTTAACTTTGCATGATGCTAGAAAATGTCTGGATGCACCAAACTCTATAGATACGCATAGAAATACAGACATGAGGAGGAGGTGACACCATGTTTTTAAAAACTTGAAAAATGAAGTGATCAATAACAAAACTAAGATGTCATTTTTATTATTTGTATAAAATTTCTTCATATGAGCCAGAGTAAACAGAACGAATGACCTGGTGCCTGAAAACATCTGAGGGACAGTGTGAAACATGTCAATAATGAAATGAGTCATTTACTGCAGCGAACAGAAAGTGCAGAAGCAGAACTTTGAGGATCCGTAGAGGAACTCGATCTCCTGAACTCGATCTCCTGAACTAAAGAGCCACATCACAGGAATCGTCTCAAAATTACGCGACTTCTTGCGGCCGCCGTCCTGGAGTCAACCCCCCGCTCCCACACAGGGAGTAAACTGCAGCTCTGAAGCAGCTACATCACACTTGAGCCCTGACAAACGCTTTCAAGAGCGGTGAATACAAGTAAAATATATATGCGGTGCGTCTATAGCTGCACTTCTGCTTTTGCCGTATGAATCGGGCCGGCTGGGTTGTCGCTGACAGATTACCCAGCAACTTTGCTGTTTGCTGAACTCCTGTTGAGGATAAAGGCCGAGAGCCTCGGTGCTGAGCAATAGAAAAGTGGAGTGTAAAATGTGTTGACATTTCTTGCTCCAGCCTTGGGAGTCCTGCCTTACATCGAACTGTAATTGAGTAAGAGCAGTGAAGCTACAAAACGGGCTACACATCGCCTCGGTGTGTGTGTGTGTGTGTGTGCGGTGTGCACGTGGGAGTGTGTGCATTTTGAGCATGCTTGCATCCTGGCAGAGAAGATCCAGTATGTGTGGAGTCACGATGCCAGTATCTGTGAGCTGTGTTGATCTGTGTGTATGAGGCGTGTGTATATCCGGGCAGATTAGGCCGCAGTATGTGCTGCCAGTGTGTCTTGGTGTGTTTGTTTGTGTGCACGGCTGATTGGATTTTAGCCGTGCCCTTGGTTGCCCTGTTTCTGCCGAGGTCCACTGATTACCTTTGGGTTTAGCCAGAAAGGAGAGGGGAGATAAAGTGAGAGCGAGAACATAACAGAGTAAGAAACACAGCGAGGGAGCCGGGGTTAGCAGGGGTCGTCCAAATACTCTGTCTGTGTGCCCTGGTGTCCATATGGACTTAACACACACACACACTCACTCATAGAAACACTTACACAGTCAGCTACTGTCCAGCTGGGGCCTCAGCCCAAACAATAACAGCAGTTCCCATTTGTTCCTGGCTACACTGTCAGAATATAAATGAAGACTCCGCTCGGCTGAGGCTCGTACAGCAGGAGATTCTGATTATTAATCTGCCAAAAGACCAAATTCCTTGAAAGATGCAAGGGGCTGTAAAGGGAATAAGATCATTTCCATACCTTAAAGTTTGGGATTTGAACTGAAAAACACCACGGAGGCAGCGTTTCAACCCCCGCCGTGAACGTCCCCTCCTGAAAACCCTTTGCTGCTCGGTAAATTGTTTTCCGTGTGCCACCTCCCTGTATACGATAGGACTCAAATGTATTGATCCCTGCAGTGAAATTAGGTCATTGCAGCAGCAAAGGTAATAAGATCCAGTGGGAAATATAGGCAGATGGGATATAAGCACCACAAATAAGCAATAGAGCAGCGAGAATGACAAAATCAATCAGCAGAGCAATAAAATATAATGTAGTCACTTCTGGGGAAACTCAAACAGCCCTGGTGGGTTGAATATGTTGTACGAACTGAGAGTAGAACCACTATGGATTACCTACGCTTCATGTCTTTCATGTAGATTTAAACCCACTGTCGTCTTATATATGATTAAAGCTTGTTGTCACACAGGGTTGTTTTAAACCACAGTGTGTGCGAGGGAGGTGGAGAGTCAGATTTCTCTGCCGTTACCAGCGTGAATCAAACTGACCCTGAAGCGAAGCGTTAAAATTCATGCAAGAAATGAAAAGTCTGGAGCAGGAAGGGAGATTTCTTTTTTTTTTTTTAGTGTGGAAAAACCTTCAAAGTCCCAGAGTCTCGGAGCAGCAGTAACATAATTTGGGGGATTTCTACACTGTTGTGAAGTTGTGTTTCAGACCTGAGAGACTTAACACAGTGAAGCAGGATTTGATTCATCGTGCAAACATCAGCAGTGGGTTTTTTTTTCCACAGTCACAACTAAATCAAAGATTCAACCAGTCCAGAGCTTCACAGGTCGTGACTGTAGAGAAAGATGGACGACTTGGTGATGGAGGCGTGGAGTCCGACCGAAACACAAACCAGCATTTGCGGCGTGACGAGCGTAGTCAGTGGATTGAGCTCGAGGCAAGAGTCCATTTCTACAGACATTTCTATAACCCCCCCCCCCCCCAATTAATGTCATTATTGACTGAGGACAGAGATTCTCGTACGGCTCCTGGAGGGACATTCCAGAGGTTGTTAAAGTCGAGGGATTCTGTATTTCTCTCGGAAGCTGCACCCATTGTTTCTGAGAAAACTGCATCCTGTGCTCGCAGTGACTCATCAGTCAAGCAACCGAAGCCTATCAGGAAAATAAACCTTTTGAACATACGTCAGTGCGATGGGAACCTTGGTCCGTGTCCCATTCGCTAACATGCAGGAGACGGGGTTTGTTGCTTATAGTGCAACCAGCCACCAGGGGGCGAACGGCAGATTTAAAAATGTAAAGCATGTTTTGATTGATCTGTTTCCATACATCGTTCTTCAGTGACACTCACAGCTTCATGTGCTTCCTTAGTTTTGGCTTCATCACACTTTTTTATATTTTGCTGCTGGACTCTGCTGATGTTTGTGTTTCTGTCACCGGAGAGACCCGGGCTCTGTTCTGCTGAGAGCCAGGTGCAGCTGAGTCAAATCCTGTTCAAAAATTCACACAATGTTTTGTTAGGGGTCGGATTTCTCTGTGGAAACCAATATAACTGGTGTGTTTTAAAGCACTTGAAGCTAATTGTCCGTCATTATGTCGTGCACGCTGAATCCGGCACTAAAAACACACCTTGGCAGCAGAAACCGAGCAAATGAGTTTTTGTTAATTCACTTGGATGCGGGCCTGACTCCAAGTCTTCAGTCCAGAAGCCAGAAACTCTGTGAATACGGCCGAAGCAAACGCATTTCAACTTCTCCTTTGTCTTTTCCCCGACGATGACTCAACGCTGGGTTATTTTTAGAGTAACTGCTTCACAGTGAGCTGCACGACTTCACACTGTGACGTCACACGTTGGTTTGTGAGCTGACGTGGTAAAGTCTTGAGCTTGGCCTTTCGTCCAGCGCCATCTTGGAGGAGCAAGGGGGTGGAGCCTGACTTAGGTATACACACCCCTGTATAAACAGCGCTTTATGGTCTGTTTGATTCTAAATGGGACGAAGAGTTGAAACTAGAGATCGAGACCTAATCTCACTTGGAAAATGTTTTTTTACTGACGTTATAAATCTATGGAGAAGTAACTTCTGTGAAACTTCTTTCAATCAGTGGAGTCGCCCTTTGGCTTCAGTTTCTGGATCTGGAGTCTTATTTTTATTCAAGCTCAATGCTCCACACAAGACTTCACCGGACAGCTGGTGTTGAACACGTGCTCCGGAGAAAAGTTAAATCACTTGACTTTGGGTGTTTTCATACATTTATGTGTGTCCACGAGTGTGTGTTGTTTTCCAGGACTTGAGTTTAATGGAAAGAAAACTCTGAGAGGAAATTAAAGTTTAACCCTTGTCCCGATCCCACTGTGCGTTTTTCTTTATGGATTTATTCATGCGTATTTATGTGTTTGTTTCTCAGGACCAGCGCCTGAAGGAAATCAACATGCATACTCCGCCCTCTGCCTCCCCCAGCAGCCAGTCGATAGGCATGGCCAACAACAACCACATCACACAAACCCCAGAGTTGTTCAGCTCCACGCTGTCTGCCAACAGGTGCACACACACACACACACAAACACACACACTCACTCAGTGACAAATATACAAAAGAGCGTCGGCATTCTCTATTAATTAAAATAAGTCCTTTTAATTTTTGAGTTATTGAATAATTAACACAGATACAAAGAGGGATGGATAGACAGAAAAAAATTAGGTCATTGCAGCAGCGGAAGAGGACAAAATTAATTTGACTGTGGAATATTTTGGTTCTTTCATAATCTACGATTCAATGCACAAGACTTTGCGGAGCGTTAGAAGTCAAGAATAATTAACACCTTGCCGAACAAGCATAAAACCCCCCCCCACTACTTATGATTGATTGATTGATTAACTACTTCATGGCAGAAGACTGTGGCATCACAGGTTCTGGAGCTTTCTGTCAGGCTCCGGATTCACCGGCTTCCTCGTGCAGCTCGCAGGGCGACGAACACGCTTTGTGTTTAAGTTTTAAAACACGTCCCAGACCAGCAGAGCTACAGTGAAACTATTCATTCATTGATAATCCTCAACATGCACACACTCTAACTCGCTCTGTAAATTACTGCTCATAACTGTTTTATTGCTCCGTGCCAATCTTTACAGGCCTTCAGAGAGAGAGAGTGAATCTTTATCTGTGACAAATGAACATTTGTACTTGTGGCTTCAGCTATTTATCCGTAATTGATTAATGTTTACGCTCTACCTCATTTGTCTTTCTGTATCTTCCTGTTCTCTTGTCACTGACCTGTTCACTTGATTTGTTTCCCTTTGGTTCCATCACCACTCTCGTCACTGTGAACTTCTTCTCTCCCTCCCTTCCTCTCTTTTCTCCTTCTCGTCCCTTTTTCTCATCATCCCTCTTTCTCTGCCTCCTTCACTCGTCAGCGTGCCCAATCTGAACAGTGACCTGTTTGATCTTCAGCCGGCCTTCATCCCCGCTGTGCATAGCAATCCTTCCATCTCCACCGCCAACAGTGCCTGGGGAGGTACGTTACCTACACACACACACACACACACACACTCACACACACAGACACACACTTGTATTTACATATATATGAAGGCACCAGCAGGGAAGCAGACAAGCAAATAAGAGAAACTTTTGCCAGCACACACTCACATTAATTAATCTATTTCAGAAATATCCCCACTGGCCACTCGTGTACATGTCTCACCATCCATCTGTCAGACTGTTCATTTGTCTTTTTTATGAAAATCCGACCCGGTCACGTCTTCCGTTTCCTCAGAAACAGACGTTGCGTAACCCAGATCGTGTCTCATGTGCGGACACACAGCTGAATGAGTTCTGGGTGAAAGCGTTTTTTTATTTCTGAACAGTAAAATAATCAATCCTACAACCACGTGTCCACACTCCGAGCCATAGACTGTAAACAAAGATGGATGACTTCTCAGCTGCTCTAAAGTGAAGGCAAAACATCTCCATCGCCCCCTGGTGGCTGGCTGCGGTTTAGGTAATAAACCTGCTCTCCTCCATGTTAGCAGACGGGACATGACACACGATTGGGCTCAACTCCGCGACCGCTACTGCACAGACTGTGGCTTCATCGTCATCCATCTTTAGAAACCAGTGTGTGTGGAAATGTCACCTCAGATTCAAACATCCTTTATTTCTGACATTTCAGCTCGGAATCAGTTTTCTCAAATCAAAGCGGGAGCGGAAAGATGAATCCAGAGCAGCAGTTGGTGCAGAGTATTACAGGCTTTATGACAGAGGATTAAACTGAAGCCATTGATAAAGAGTTGGGTCCAGACTTCAGAGTCTTAGCTGAGATATCATCCCTTCGCTCTATCAGTGGCTCTGACACAGGAGCTGAGATAAATATCCCCAGAGCTTCTCTCAGAAAGACACAAAGGAAACTTTGAACCGAGGTCGTAAATAAACAAGACACTGATGACGTCTCTGTCCGGCAGCAGACAGAGGACACGCTTGTTTAAATTAAATATCGGAATTTATCTCGGGAAAAACATATGTTTGATTTCTGACGTATGTGGTTTCATGTTTGCTGCAATGAAAGCTTTTATCTCACAGAATAAAATAACGGTACAGTTCATTTACACATCTAGTTTTGATGGATACATTAATGTTTTATGATCTTAATACAGGTTCTGTATTTGTTTTTCATTTTACACACTAAAGATAATGTGCTAGTTTGGTATGTCACGGTAGAAAAGGGTTATTTCTTACTCACCACATTTATTGCAGTTCTATTTTCTGCCTGCCATGTTTAGTCATGTTCAGTTTAGTCTGTCACTTGTCGGAATGGCTTCATTCCCGTTGTGTTTCCTGAAAGCTTCGCTGTAACGCCGACATCATGTTTATTAATATCCAATGTGGTGCACTGTGTCGTGTGCTCTTGTTTTGTGTGGATCGCACAAACGCAGCCTCCCTCCGAGGTTTCACACCCTAATCCCCGACAGGGATGCGGATGAAGACAAAAAAACAAAAGGTGCATCTGTGGATTTCCTCGTTCGCAGACTTAACTCTCCTGACGTTCACACAGACTCCCAAATTACTAAGCAACAACAATGGCAGTATGCTGCAGACTGTAAGGTTCATGTTCCTCATCTAACAGGATTAGTTGAGCTGGAGGTGGTGGAATCTCTGCCACTTCAAAGCTGTTATTTTGGTCCCTGTAAAGAAAAGAAAGTTTGATGTCACACGTTCTCTTTTGAATTCCAGTTAAATATGTTTGTATTCAGGCTCATGATTAATAATTATTAATTAGTGTTATTACTTGAGAAGGTCTGCACGGTCTCGTGTTCAGTAAATGCTGCAGCTCCTCATTTCAGCCTCTGTCTGAAACACTTGATTTTAGCTCCCGTCCCTTTAATGCCCCCCCCTCTGATTTGCCAGCTGGCTCCTCTGTTGTGATTGGTCGATCGTTTTCAGCGTCATAGTAAAGTCGGCCTCTGTTCTCGCTTTACGTCAGGCACGTTCAATCTTTGGCACAGTTTTGCTTTGGTTTCCAGATTGAACGACACTTTTGCTGGAGGTGGTTTACGAGCAGCTCGTTGTTGTCTCCGTCTTTCTCGAGAACGTCAAGATCTCAGCTGCCGTAGTTGCATCTCTTGCGTACGACCCACGTTGTGGCCACATTTTGTCCAGGCTGAACGCAGCCCGAGCTTTGTTGTGTCCGGCGTTGTGATGTCACTGTGGAGTTGTTGGTCAGTCGACCGATGAGGTGTTTTCTGCAGCGCCCTTTACCGCAGACTTTTAGTAGAACGTTTACACGCACAGACGACAACCCTAACCCCAAACAAACACGTATGCCTCCTTGAGTATCCAGTTATTTTTGTTTTCAAAGGTTCTGATCTCATGCAGCTTCCACAGCACAAACTTTAATGTGTCATATTTAACTGCATCCCTCAGGACTGGAGAGCCAGCAGACTGCACCGACCATGACCGTAGATTTCGATGCTGTGTTTGGGAATAAAGCTGAACCCAGTAACAACGGCCCACAACCTGCAGCCGGTAAAAAAAGCCTGCTCTGTCTGACTGTCCAGACGGATCCCTAACTGAAAACTAAAACCTTTTGGCTTTGCTGGCAGCTCGAGCATTTTTAACTAACCCTCTGACTTGTTCCTGCAACTTGTGGCTGTTTCTGAAAACTCGGCGGGTGTTTCACATAACCTTGAATTATCATTATTATTATAAGGTTTCTGATGACAAAACTCTGTCAGCGGGGTCAGTTCATTTAAAATTCAGCTGGATTTTAAAGTTACGAGAAGAAGAACTTGGTGTCAGATCAGTTTTTATCAGTTGATAATCTGGATATAAAAAAAAGTTAGAATTAATCTTCAGAAAAACACTCAACATCCCATCTCATTGACTTCCCTTGTAGACTTTGTAATATTTTAGTTGAACTGTCATTTGAATTTAAATTTTGCGATTCGTGTCAGAGAAATAACTTTATTCAATTAAAGTAAGAATCTCTTGTGTCCTCAGGGTTCTGTTTTCACTGGACTGAATTAGAAATGAACTGATCCCAGCTCTGTAACAGATTCTTTTTGTGTGATTCCACGATGTTTTTCTTATTTATTCTATTATGACACTGCATCATTTAACCACCAACAGCATCTCTGAGTCCAGTGAGAACATCTAAAAGTCATGATAGGAGCAGACGATGTGTGCGAACCTTTCCTCAAACTACTTAATCCTGCCCTGTTGTGCTGTCCGGCCTGTAATGGCACCAGCTTTTCGACTGATGGCTTTTAAGCGTTGCCGGTCGGAGACTTTGGCTCCGGGCCGTCTTATTAGCTCACTTTCTTTTAACCTCTCAGCAACTGACACGATCAATCTCGGTGCCTCTCTGGTCCCGAGAAGCTCCGGCGGAGTGTATAATTTTTAAGGCACGGTGAGTTATCGACGGCACAGCAGATAACAGCGACTTCCTGCAGAGGTCATCCGCAGACTTTTTTCATCATGAGATGAAGGAGGAACGAGGAGCAGGGAGCTGAGAGTTGGGTTTTGTTGAATTAGATTTTTCAGAGGAGAGCCTTGTTGAAAACATCATCTCACCCCCTCATCCTCATGTTCCCATCATTTTCTGTAGCTCAGGGTCTTTTTCATAGAGACGCTGTCTCAATCAGTCGTTCACCGGAGTTAATCCACCGGCTGCTTCGTGCCAGAAGTCGTTCTAACTGATTGGTTTGTCTGGGAAAAGTCGTTAAATCATGAGATCTGATGAATTACCGTCACGTTATTGTTAAAGTTAGTGTTACTAGATTCAGGGAAGTTGTGCGTCCAAGATTCAGGTTTTTCTATTAATGGTTCAGTGCGTAAGATTCAGGTGAAAGGATCTACTGGCAGAAATTAAATATAAAATAATCCTATTGATGTTTTCACGAGTGTTTCGTCCTGGGTGTGGTGAGAGGCACTCCGCTGCACCACGACACTTCGCCACTAGATGTCACTAAATTCTACACACTGAACCAAATTCGACAACGCACTTCCTTGGACCATTAACGATAACGCTTGTTATCTTATTCTCAAGGTATTCGTTCCAAATCAACAATTAGCCCGATTAGTTGAATGCAAATGTAAATCAGTATCTTTTGTGTTCCAGTAAATCTTTCCGGAGCCTCGGGTTCGGATTCTTCTGCGATGCTCGGCAGTAGCAGTGGGAGGCTCGTGGCTCCGGTGTGCAGTTTGTCTCAAGCTTTAGTCAGACTAACTCCTTCCTATTAATAGAGCTACAAACCACCAGTACACCATCTGGGCCACTGGCAGCATCTCACAAAAAAATCCCCAGCATGTGTGTAGCTACTGTATCTGTGTGTGTGTGTGTGTGTGTGTGTGTCCACGTGTCTCTATATTTGTTAAGTGTTTGTATCCCTGTGTGTGTGTGTGTGTGTGTGTGTGTGTGTCTGTATATTTGTTAAGTGTTTGTATCCCTGTGTGTGTGTGTGTGTGTGTGTGTGTGTGTGTGTGTGTGTGTGTGTGTGTGTGTGTGTGTGTGTGTGTGTGTGTGTGTGCGTCCACGTCTGTGTCTGTTCGCTCGTCATCTGTCATTGTCCCATCTGTCTGCTTCTGCTCGTTTTGTTTTGTTGTTGTTGTTCACACCGTCCCTCACCCCCCCCCCCTCCTCCCTCCATTTATTTCATCTCTCGCTCGGTTTTTGCCTCATCGTCTCCCCATCACACTTCACAAGGCAAGAATCACCCAGGCAACTCCTTTCCATCTGCTCTCCTCCTCCTCCTCCTCCTCCTCCTCCTTTTCTCTCTGCTTCTTTACATTTACAAATGAAGAGCTGTGTCTCCGTCTCCTCCGCAGAGTGCATCGTCTTTATCTGAATTTTCGGTTTTTGTGTACAGTAAGCTGGAGGCGTTGTTGTAGAGATCACGTTGTTGTGAATAGCAGTGCACAGTGTTAAAGCTTGTGTGTTTGTGCTTTCTTAACTCTGTATTTTCATTTCCCATCATTAATGTCTGTCTTCTGTTTACTTTGACAGTCGCTGCAATTATTTTTCTCCCTGTTTTTCTTTGCGGACTCTTCTTTGCTTTTATTTCCATTCACATTCGGCCTTTTGTGTTTAGTTATTATCTTTATTCTGAGCAAATGTTGTGTTTTGCTGCATTAGTTATTTGCTGTATCCTCCTCGAGAGGAATCCTATATTCTGATTCTTAGTTTGTTTCTTTAAAAAAAATCAGCTTTCACAATTTGCTAATATCATTATTTCTGCTGAGCAGTTAAAGTTGTCCTCCCTTCTGTGTCTGTGCTTATATCGATGCATCTTCATTCCATCGTATTAACCTCCTCAGTGTCTGTCTCTGTTCGTCTTTGTGTTAAAACAACCACAGCGCTTTAACTCGCACCTCTGATCTGTCTCTCACCTGCTCCCTCCCTTTGTTCACCGTGTATGTGAGGACATCTGTTCACGTCCCTTTCAGACACGTCACTAAAACGTGGTGAGGCGTCTTGAGCTGCTCAGACAGACGTGTTATGAGATAGTGGGAGAAAATTGAGATGTGTCATCCATCTTGATATTCAGACTTTGATATCCAACAAAAGAAACTCTGTCTGACAGCAACCACCCACTGGCTTTAAAACGAGATATTTTTTAAGCGGTGAATCGCCCACGTTATCATCGTAAACTGCATTTCTGCAGTTGAATTATAGAAAACTTGGCCGACTGATATTCAAATATAGGCCAAGATAACAATACTGATCACTTTCACTGATGACACCAGCAGAGTCACGCGCTCGGTGTCTGCAATCGGTTTTAGATTATTCAAACTTTTCTCAATTCCTCTCACAACTTAGCTGCAAGTCGCAGATTTCTTCCTTCCACCGTGTTGGAATTGAACCCTTGACATGGATTTACTTCCTTCACTTTGATCTGCAACTCAGCGGACTGTCAAATCCATCGCTGAAACACCTAAACTAACACTGGTAGCGTTATCCTCCCACATCAGTGCGTCCGGCTCAGCGTTCGCTTCATCACCTCCACTTCTTCCCCCCCCTTCCACCCTCCGTCTCCCACCATCCGTTCTCCTCCCGTCGCTGCCCCGTGGTGTGTGTGATGCACTGAGACGGCTTGTTTCACTCTGTTTCTTTTTTCTTTTTTTTGTTTCTCCGACACCCCAACCCCCCCCCCCCCCCTTTTATCTCCGCCTCTCTTCTCTTGCTCGCTCGGTTCAATTCACTGGTCTTTACTGACACGGAGCTCGAAGAAACAAAAAAAAAAAAATCTCCCACGTTGCCAAAGTGTTTTATCTCCGTGACAACAATAATGGAAATGCCGACAGTGGGAGAGAAATTAGAGTCGGGAGAATTAAAAAGATAGAGGACCAAACCATGTTTCTTTCTCCCGCTGCTTTCTTCATTTGCCCCTCCTCTTTCTTCTCTCTCCAACTTTCCTCTTCCTCTCTGTTCTACTTCTTTCCGTCTGTGTGTGCTTCCCCCTCTCTTTTTCTCATCTGCTAAGCTTGCAGGAAAAGTGTTTTCTGAATCTCTTGTGTCAGCACCACTGTCAGACCAACACACCGCTTCCTAACTAAATATTATTCCTGCCTCTTTTTTTCCACCCTCCTTTGCCTTTCTTTATTTTCCCTCTTCTCCTCCTCTGGTTTTTGCAGAGATCCACGTACATTTGCAGCAGTTTTCTCTCATTCATATCTTCTTCTCTCTTTGCTCCTGTCTTTTCTTTGTTTACACTTCCTTTCTGCAGGTATTGATTTTTTTTTTTTCTTTATGGAGAACAGCGTGGGTTCGGCTCGGACCACAATTTTCTGTGCAAGCCCGAGAGAAATCTAACCGAGCCAGTGTCAGCATTAATGTTTGCTCATATGAAAACTTTCATCATAAAAGATTTACCATTTATGTTTATATTTTACTTTGGGGTTAATTTTTTCTTAATTTAAGATCTGTATGTTTGTTTTCTTCTTATTTCTAGTTATTTTGAACAGAGTTTAACTGTAAAATATCAATTACATTTCTGTTTCATGCATCAATCGTAGCATATATTGGCATTTTTAATATATATACTCTCAAATATCGGCCCTCAAAATAAACTCTCTAGTACGCACACACACAGACACACACAGTGATACCTAGCCATTAGCTGAATGAGTACTGACAACTTGTTAACAAAGTTGCTTACACACAAACACACACACACACAGGTAATTACTTGTCTACACCAGCCAGACATGGACAAACACAATCCCACACACATTCACACACACACACACACATGTTCAAAACTAATCACTGTTTAGAACGTGAACATGACAGCGACCAACACATAAATCACTCATCTGAAACAACTGCTGCAAGCTCCTGAGTCAGGGATTATAGCCTCCGCTGATGGGACGAGGCTGCTTTGTTTCAGTGAAGACAAAGAGCAGTGTTTCTGCTTTAAACAGGAATCTCTGTCAGTGTCGGAACACGCTAAAATAGGTCAGGAGGAATTAAATTAACAGAAAGGCAGGCCGTGAGATTCAGGTTCGAGTTAAGGAGGCACAGCTCAGCAGTACTCTGAGATTAAAACCTCTCAGCTCCGCTTCGTTGAAACAGTTAAAGTAGAAGTGGACATGTTGGAGAACTTTTATCAGGATGAGAGCTGAGGTCGGAACCTCAAGATCTTTATTTCTTAGCAAACGTGAAGTATCTACACATTGAAAGACAAATGTGTATCCCCATATAACATTGTCCGAGGATAATAAAGATCTTGTTCACTATAGTTACAGGATCTATAATGAGAAATATACACACTTGAGAAACGTCTGGTTTGATTTCTGAGCCATACATCACAAATCCTCATAACCATGAATTAAACGTTGTATTCATAACATCATTACTAAAAACCCGTCTGTGCCTCGAGTTCAGAGCGTTCTCATCGCAGCAGCTGTTATTTTATTCTTGTATATCTTATGTTTCACTTTATTTTCATTTTAATGATTCTACTTCCTGTCTTATTTGAGTTTGTCCTCTTGCCTCTGAAGCGCTTTGGTCCAACAACTTGTTTTAATTGTTCTTTATAAAATAAATTAAATTAAATCTTCATCACGCTCCACCGTCGTTTTTTTTGAGTGCAGGCGCGCTCCCGTGAACGCGGGCACAGTTTCTGTGGCAGGACACCTGGGGAGGTGCACGCCCACTCTGCGCAGGTGCGTCGTCACGTGGTTCATTAAAAGCACGTGCGTCCCTCCGCGTCACCAGGTGTTTCATTAGTGAGCCCCGTGTCTCCGTCGCGTGCTCGTCCTCTCGGTTCACCGCAGGACTCGACCAGGTGCGTACGGCTGCTCTCTCCGGTTAGCTCCCGGTTCCTTCTGCGTTGTTGTTCGGACATTGGCTTCACTTTTATTAGCTTTAGCCTTTTGGTTGTGTACATTATAGTTTGAGGTGGCTGCAAGGTAACTGTAGGCTAACGCTGCTGCTAGCTAACGTAGCTGCTAGCTAACTCTAGGCTAACTGCTAGCAGAGCCACGTGTTGCCGTCAGACGTTAAGTACACACGTGCTGATAATTTACATTAAATTCTCATTTCTTCCTCCGCACTGTCTCTTAATTAATCATCCACACGTGACCAATTTAAAAATGTCTATTTTACTACTTATGTTGTTGTTTCGTATTTAATTAAAAGAACTTTGAATTGCCTTCCTGTTGAAATGTGCATTATGAATTAACTTGTGTTGTCGTGGTTGGGGGTGCACCTTGGTACTCTGATACCTGTTCACCGGTTTGTTGGCTTGTTTGTCAGCGAGATCACACGAGATCAGTTTCCACTAAACTTGTTCGGAACGAACCCATTAAAACACTTTATGTAAGATTTTGACTCTTTTTGCCATTTGCTCTGATTTCTTACAGAATAATTTATGCGTCTTGCTTTAAGAACTGTGGCATAATTAGGGGACTGATGTTTATGAGTGTGTGATGTGGTGCAGCTTGATTGAATTTAACTTCTAATTACCTCTGCAGAGGTTTTCATATGTTTGTTTGTTGGCAGGATTGTGCAAAAAAAAAACCACCTACAGGAGAATTAACTGAAACGTAACATTGCAGGAGAGTGTTTTTCAACTATTATGCTGTTTTTCTCACGGAATCGTGGATTTCGATGAGAAAATCATGCGTCGTCAAGGGACTGATGTTTATGAGACATCCAGATCCAGTGAATTAAAATGTGGTGCGATGAGGGAACTCGGTGTCATAGTTGTCTAATGAAATGCTCCCTGCCCTCGGAGGCATGGCTCCGTTACAACTGCGACTAAGTGAGCTATCTGACGATTGCATCTGACATAAAATGAAATAAAACATTTGTGTAAAACCAGTCTCGTGTTTTTCTTTCACTGAATAAAGTTGCAATAAAACACATGATGAGCATTTTAACAAACGTGTGAACCTCTGCCTGCTGTGCCTCCTTGTTTCTGTCGTTGATTTGGTGGCTTTGTCTGCAACAATTCTATCAAATGTTTTCATAATTTGTCTTGTGAACGATACTCGGTGTGTATTCAATCAGATTTGCCTGCACTTCTTTCCTCTGTGTCTTGATGCTGCACTAACCTCCATGTCTGTATCCCTCTGTGTATCGTGCCCTAGTTTTTCCCGCTGTATTTACATGTTTGAGTGTATTTCTCCTCCAGGTTTCGATGCTCTCGGAGACTTGTTGAAGCCGACAATTCACGCACACACCGCACCTCCACCTCAAATGACCATCCATCCTGGAGGAAAGCTGCTAGCCAACGACCTCGACTCCTCTCTGGCCAACCTTGTGGGCAGTGAGTTTTCAGAAACATATGTTTTACTTGGTGGTAAAACTGTAGAGAAGCCGTTTTGCTTTCACGTGGCAGAAATGTGTCTTTATTGTTTTCTTTTTTTTTTAACAAGAAATAATCCAACATAACCATAACTAGCTCCTTCACAAAGACGTTGGATTAAAATCATCTTAATATTACACAGCAGTTTAAAAAGATAATATGAAACTCACTTCTCTCTTTAAATTATGACAACTGAATCCCTCTGGTTTCTGTCCCTCCTCAGATCTGCAGTTCGGTGGGACTCCAGCCAAGAAGTGAGTGTCCTGAGTTGTGATTCCTTTTTTTTTTTTTTAAATTGTTCTTTTGTTGTCCAGGTGGGAAGCTGTAGACGGTGGCAAAGCAAATACGCCTTCCTGCTGCACCCTCTCACTCTGTTGTCAAAGTGTTTAAATGGTCTCATGTGCTAAAGGCAGTTAAGTTTCTGAAATTCAGATAAAAACAGACGCTGCCAGGACTTGATTTTGATGTTTGAGTTGAAAATGAGAAACGTGACCCCCCCCCTGACCCCCTCGTTTTGTCGCCCTGCTCGTCCGTCTCCCAGGCCAGAGATGCAGTGGAGCCAGCCCGGAGAGAAGAAGCTGACGGGGGGGCAGAACTGGCAGAACAAGACCATGTCGACCACACAGTGGAGCCCTGCGCCCGTGGCCCCACAGCCCATGCCTGTACAACACGTGGTGAGGAGACAATGTCCTACAGCTTGAGAATGTCCCTGAAAGGGATTTAAATACATTTATAAATTAATATTAGACACCGATTGTCTCCAGTCTGTCTGGTCATGTGACCGATCACGTGTAAATGGACTTGACGCAGTGTCGTCAAGTCCATTTACACGATTACATTTACACGAACCAGAGCCGTGTTTGCAGATATTAACTCTTATTTTACAGAATAATCGCTGCAGCAAATGTTTATTTTCTTAATTCAAGTTCAGTATATTTGGGTATTTGTTTAGTTTTTTTTAAATAATTGTTATTTGTATTTACACTGTTAAATATCAAGCCTCCATTACAATTCTGACAATAATGGAAACTTCCTAATACAAAAAAAAATTAAAAAAATTAAATCTAGAACTGTTTAATCGACACACACACACACACACACTGAATGAGCTGTGTGCATGGGAGTATTTGTAACTTGTGTATAGATGAAAGTTTAGTGTAGATATGATGCTGTGTGTGTGTGTCGTTTGTTGCTGACGAGGACAAACTGTCACTAACCCTCTTCTTCCTTTCTTTCTCCAATATCTGTCATTTTCTCTTTTTTCTGTCTCTCCTTCTCCTATTGGTCTGCTCCTTTCTTTCTTCCCTCACCACCATCACGCCGTCTGTCACCTCCTCTAATCTCTCATTCCTGTCCCGCTCGTCCACCTCATGTTTTGCACTGTCATCCACTCGTCTTCCTTCCCGTCTTCGCTCGTGTTCCTGTTTTATTGCGACTTGTGTTTTGCATTGTCATCTCCTCCGTCCTGTTTTCACTACACTGCCCTTGACATCTGCACGTCCCTGTTGTGACCCCTCGTCTATTGTTCTCTCTTTCTGTTGCGTTTGCATCCTCCTGTTCTCTTTTTGCCTACGTTTTGTCTTTCTACCTTTCGGTTTTACTTTTTCACATTTTTCACTCATTCATATACCTTTTCTCTTCTTCTTCATCTTTCCCTTTATATTCCAAACCCGTTTCCTTTCTCTGACATCGACCTCCCTTATTTCCTTCTCTAACTCTTTCTGTCGCCCTCCTACCTTCTCTCTGTCTCTATCTCGTCATGCTCTCTTTCTTTGCCTCCCTCTTTCATCATCTCACACTCATTTTCATCACCTCGCGCTCATCTTCTTGGGTTCTCTTTAACTCTCGCCCTGTCGCTAACTCTCCTCGTCCTCCTTTCTCTTTCTCTTGCTCTCTCTCTCTGTCTTTTGTCTTTTTCCCTGTTGCGTCCTGATGCAGAATGGAATGTTCTATACTAGTTATGTAAGTACTTATCCCTGTTCAGTCTTAACGACCTGCTAAATACCTTCTTTTATGTGCTTCTATCCTTCTCCTGCCAACTTCCTCTTCATCCCTCTCTGTCACCTTATTTCTTTTAATTGAATTCCTTGAAGAAAAATGTCACAAAAAGACATCACCTCTGTTTTTCAGGCATCGTGTTCTGCACTGGTTAAATAAGAGCTGATTCCAGGAAGTCAGTGTTGTCTCTTCTCGTCTGTACCTTCCCGTCCCGTGCGTCTCTCCTCTCAGACTCTATTTGAAAGATCGATTTCAATTTATTTGTTTAAACCAACAAAACCTTAAAGGCTGGATTTAAAAATCTTACAAAGCCTGGAAACCTGTGATATTGAACAGTTGTGTTCACATCTATGTATGAAATGTTTGAGTTGAAGGGTTGACGCACTATTTACTCAAGAGTCTTATGGGTTGGCTTTGACCAGTAATGTTCTGATTGGCCGGCTGGTCCTCTCTGTTGTGATTGGTCCACGGCTTCCAGTGCGTGCAGTAAACGCTCAAAGTGCATTATGTAAAATTTGATGTCATGTGACGACTGTTTTTATGGGACTGTAGAACATTGTCAGCCTTTTGTCAAACGTCAGCGTGTGCTAATGGATCAAACGGGTCAAGATCTTGTTTCCAGACGTTTGAAACTTCTGCCTTTTGGGGATAAATTCAAAAAGCACGATGCAAATAATGTGGCAGTTAAGTCTTAGCATTCTGTGGTCTGCGGGGAACTGAATTCATGTTGCTTGGAGACAGAAATTATTAATGTTCTCATGTTTGTCCCGAAGAAATAAACTCTTGACTGTTGTAAAAGTCTAAAAGCAGCAGACGCCACCTGTTTACACAATAAACAAGTTATAGCAGTGCATCACAGGTAGCAGAGCGGCTTATGATGCATCACCGGCATAAATAAAAACCATATCTGAGGTTCTCACGGCACAGTGAGGTTGTGACGTTCTCCGCTCGCTTGATACTTAAAATGCCAGTGGGAAATCCTGCAAAGCTTTTCACTTTCTTATCCTTCACTTGCACGTGCAGGTCGTTTCAGGTCAGTTGTCTGACTTTAAAGATGGAAAAAAAGAAAGTGGCCTTAAGAGGCAGATGGCAAAGGGAGTTGCAAAAGTTCAGCTCTGAATCGCTAAAACCCAGAATGAACTATGTTTAAAAAAAACTATAGAGAGAAAGGAAAGGAAAAAATAAAAAGACTGATACAGACCAAAGCAGGTGAATGTTAAAGCTGGACTGACACTGACGGAGGTGTAGCGCTGCATTAATGTCACCACACCTGCCGCGGTTTTCTCCCAGACATCACCTTGTCAATCTTCTAAATTAACGTGGAACGATGCCCGCTGTCATTTTTTGCACAGGTTCAAAAATGCTCAGTTTAAGTGGAGCGGCGATGCTCGGGTGCAGGTGGGAATCATTTCTCGCCTCTGCGGCAGCTGCTCTGAGAGTTAACACTGAATTCAGAAGCTTCTCCCTGGAGGCTGGGATTAAAAGCAGAAACCCGATCCGTCGTATTGATTTCCCCCAGAGATCAGTTCAATAGGACGACTGACTCAACAGGAAATATTTTTCTTGAAATAGCCCCTGACCGATTTATAGATTGGTTGATGACAATTGTCTGACGTGAGACATTCTGACATATTAAGTTAAGAAAGCAGATTCAGAATGGTAAACAAAAGTGAATAAAGTCAGAGGTGTGCAGCGAATGAGAAAGTTCCCGTCTAGTTCATCCTGTTAAACCAAACTTAAGATCCTTCAACAACCTAAAGCAGAAAACCTCAAACCCTTAATCCGACTGTAACAGTACATGACACAGTATTCACAGCCAAGGGACCAAATTCAATGTTTCCCTTTTCCCACGACTGACGAGGATAACAGCAGTTTTGTTTACAGACAAATCCAACAATGATAAAATACAGTTTACACTCTTTATGAAGATCCACCACCGTGACCTGCCGCTTCTTACAAACATTCATTACCATGTCGTCGCGTAAGTAGCAGGTAAAATGTGACGTCAACACAAAACCAATGACGATGATGTTCAGTGGAAACTTAAGGACCCGTTGTGTATTACGTACAAGTTTTCTGTACTCCTCAACTTCTTTGTCCAGCAGAGTGGAAGTACTCACGCACTCTTTGATTGAAGCGTTTTATAAAGTCGTGTGTTAAGTCGTGTTCACGATGATGGATTAGGTCCGTGAAGGCAGCAGCATGTTTCTGCAAGCTGCTTTTAATGAGGTTTTCAAAAAATAGTGGGAAACTTGCGACAGAACAGTCTGAACTTGTGACTGCAGCAAATACTGCACATGTTGGGGGGGAGGGGGGGAATCATGCTGGGTTTTATCTTGTAATGCGCAGATGCTTGCAGGTATTCACCACTGGGGAAAAAATGCAGATTCTCATTTGTTGGTTTTTTTCAGAGGTTGTCACAGGGCCTGTAACTCTGCTGTGAAGTTACCGCCGTCTTTAGATAACTCGTCTGACATCTGTTTATCTTAACACTCGTTGTATATACTTTAGTTTTCGCCGTGCATCTTCACGTCTCATCTTGTAAAGGGTTTTTCCTCCTGAGACGTCGTCCGACATGATGCTTTAACGTACCGCGGACGCATAAATATCGAATTTGTCGAGCAGGAATCAGCGGCATCGACGCAGACGTGGGTTGTAAACGACGGCAAATTGCCCGTCGGGTTGAGTTTGAGGCCCGTTCAGCTGGAGTGTGTTCGATTTGTGAAGTGAGGAGGGCAGGGCTAAACGCTGTCCTATTGAGCCGCCCCTGTTAAAGCGCCAGTAATGATTGCTCCCAGTAGGATTCCACTAAGTACCTCTGCTGCATGCTGGGTTGTTGTGCTCCTACTGTGCACACACTTTATCAGCATCGAATATATTCTCCTTGCACTTACAGTACAGACGGGTGTGCTTTAGTTATTGTGTTCAGCGAGACAATGGGGACGGAGGAGATGTCAGTCAGAAATAAAGACACTCTAATTGTGAGTTGATTTCTGAGTTGTTGTGACTCAGGTGAGGTTTCTGTCGTGCTGGCAGCCACCGCTGCTTTTTCCACCTGCTTAAAGTAGATTTGTGCTTATTCTCCAGGCTCCGGCTCCCATGGCTTTCCCCATGACCACACCGCAAGTGCCTGTGTATGGAATGGTGAGTGTGTGCAGGACTTTTTATTGTTATTGTTTGTTTTTTTTAGGGTGAAAACATGTTTTCAAAGCAACAATCCAAAAGATTTTCAGTTTAAAAAGCATCAAATCAACGCACACGATCACCGTGAACACAAGAGACCAAACCTCCATTTGACTTGCTCGGTTCTTTCTTGTTTTCTTTCCCCTCCATCGTTCTCCACCTCCGCTTCTTCCCCTCTTTCTCTAGGTCCCTCCCCAGATGGGTCAGATGGGCGGGGTACCAGTGATGGCTCCTCAGCAAATGATGTACAACCAGCCTGTTCTCAGACCCACCAACCCCTTCGCACCCATGCCCGGAGCCCAGGTGATTTTTAAAAACGTCCCACAGTAAATCCATCACTTTAAACTAAATCAAAGACGAAGCACAAAACTGATTATTTAAAAACAACCTGTATTTATGTGATTATCGCAAATACCAAAAGGATCACGTTGATTTTTAATAAATTATAATAAAAAATAAGGTGCTGTTATAAAATAGCAGCTTAAATCAGCACACAGTTTCCGAGGGATTAACATTTACACCTGTTGCAATAAAGTGTTTTCACTGGTCATTTTAAACAGTTGTGTTACTTTGGTCTGTTATTTCATTTCAGTGTTTGTACCCAGTAGGTCCTGTTCATTACGTGAAGCTTCAGCAGGTCAGGGATAAGTTTCAACCTCAGAAAAGAGTAGCACAGATGTCTTGGCTTCATGTTTGTACAAAGGAAGTTGTCTTCTACTTGTGGTCCTTCTTTATTTTACGTCTGTCTCACTGCCGTGCTTTACAACATGTGGAAGTCCTGCTCTTCTGACTTCCAGGCAAAGTGGTTTTCAATAAATTATGTTTGTTGAAATGATCCAAACAAACATTTTCTCTCTCTCTGTCGTCTCAGATGCAGTTTATGTAATCCAGTCGGGGGGGAAAGCAGAGTGCCAAAAGCGACAAACAAACAGCAGAAGAAAACACAGGAGAGGAACGATCAGACGGACGGAGGAATGATTTGATCAAGTAAAAATGACTAAGACGACAAGAACCGACACCAAAAAACGAGGTGGACAGAGGTGGAGATGACCCAATGGAGGGGGGGTGGTGGTGAGGGGCGATGTAGTGTCATCCTGGATGGTCTTTGTCTGAAACAACTCCCTGTGTGTGTGTGTGTGTGTGTGTGTGTGTGTGTTGTTAGCTTCTTCCTGTTGTCTGATTTAAATCGATGGAGTGATGCTTTAGAAGAGGGAATATAGACGAGAGAGAAAGACGTGAGGAAAGACGGAGGAGAGAAGAAGAGGACAGAGGGAACCCGACCTCTGGTTTTCAGTCAGACGTTGTTTATACGTCTGACTGCTGTGAAAGTCTCTGCTGCAGAATTAGCTTTATTTCACACTGGTGCTATTTCTTCTTCTCTGGGTTACTGCCCGCCTGCAACGGCAACTCGCGAGCATTTAAGAGAGGACGAGTTAATTTAGTGTGAGTGCGGAGGTGTGGTGTGTTGTATGTTTGTGCACAGCAGTTGTTTCAGACGATGCCCTCACAACCGACCTCCGTTCCCTCCCTCGTTGTCCGACTGCGTCCACGACTGTCCAATCAGCGAGAGTCTTCTGGTGTGTTTCCTGTACTTTTCTGCTCCGTTGGGATATCTTAGTATTTTTTGATCTCTTTTCTCCTGCAACCTCTCCTGAATGTTATCGGGGCTTGTACAGCAATTTGTTGAATCATTTTGTTAATAGTAGTTGAGTGTTTGCTGTTATGGGTTTTTAAGCTAAAGTCTTTGTTGCTCATGCTGCATCGTTTTCTTCTCTTAAAGCCACAGATACACACGGAGAGGCGGGAGTTAGCGGAGACGACATGCTAGTGCGGCACAGAGTTGTCGAGAGCCAAAAATTGTTGCAAATGTGTTTATCAGAAAAAAGACCTCGTCACACCGGAAAGTAGCGAGTAAACACTTGGATCTATGTTAATGTGTTTCCATGTCGGAGCTATTGTACCTAATGAGCTAACCGCTAACAACACAAGCCAGTCAGGAACTTATGATAGCTAGCTTATGACTGATCTTCAATGTTTCTATGTGAAACATACAGACTATTTAAGCTGTTGAGCTAACAGCTAACTCAATAGCCAGCCAGGGACCGTGTGAGCTACAGTTAATGTTAAAGTGTTCTTCTGAGATTAAGATATTCAAATTATTGTAGCTGTTGAGCTAACAGCTAGACAGCCAAGAACAATTATTGACAGTTTATCCAAAACATTTTTGTCGATTGTTTTATAAAACACGGCTAACAAGCTACGATAGCTTCCTTTCATTTTCACCTCGATGTCTGCACAGGCATTGGTCAAAAGCAAAAATCGATCTTGAACATTTCCTTCCCCTTGTGAGTAAATTCACACGATGGAACCTTTAGCTCGTTAACTTTGAACGTTTTGGCTAAAATGGAGGAAACTTCTACTTTTGTCGTACTAGCATCATTAGCCCGTTAGCACCTTGATGATCTGTGTGTATCTGTTTTTCTGGTCTTCATCAGATCGCCAAGCAGAATCAAACATCGAGGGGGTTTCTAAAATAAGATCTTTTTCATTCGGACCGCCCCGGTGACAGAACCACGCAATGTGCCAATGATTGTTGCCCGCAGCACTGAGTGAGTTCAACGTTACTGAATCAAGTAGAAATCACTTTAAATTGCACTGAATCAAAGTGAGACTCTTCTCGTGCGACGAGTTCTGCGCCGAGAGCCAAACACGGAACGTTTGGCACAAACCTCGCTCCGTCGGTCCGGGAAATTCGGGGGGTTTTAATTCGACTTGTGGTCATTCTTCAGCCAAAGCTTACATCGCCACGAGTTTGACTGTTGGTGTATTTGGATTTTATGTGTCCATGTGTATGCTAACACATTTATATGTATGTTTTCCATTGAGGGCTATTTCCGAGGGTCAAATTTTGAGCCTGCGAGTTTGACATGAAATGTGCTCGTTTCGTTTTTGTAAAATCTAATTTTGTTGCAAAATGCACATGCGAAAATTTTGCACTGAAGTGACTATCCTGCCGTAGTAGACCTGTCGCCAGATCTGGCATGGAAACGTTGAGAGATTTGTAAAGATAGTTTGGGGTTTTACAATAACAAGTTTGTCTAATCTACCAGCCACATTGGCGAGTAACTAAAAAAAAGTTATTTTCCTGCCATTTTACCAATGAACTTGAAACTGTTTGTACTCCCATCCCCGGTCCAGCGTCTACATCCCAACCATCAGTGATAGTCCAGTCGCATCGTATCTCGCTTCAGTCTCCACTCTGTCTAGTTGGTCTCTAGAATGATTTCTTTCAGTCTGGTTCTTCAGTGTTCGATGTGTAGATATGTAAAAACTAAAAACAAAAAAAAAAAAACCCAGTAATAATAACCAGTTTCTGTCTCGATCGTCAGCACTCACCCATCACTGTTGGATAGATATTGCTCTTGTCGCGGTCTTGTGTTAGCTTAGCCTCTCGTCATAGTGTAGAAGACCTCCTGCTGTAGCTTTCCCACCTCGTCCCTGCCAGTGTCTCGTAACTATAGCTCTTATCTCTCTTGGTGTCTCTGTCTTTTAGGTGTAGATTAAACCTGTCGGAGGCTCGTTGGCTCAGGCTTTATGGTTCGCTTTCCTCTAGCTTTAAGTGCGCTCTTTCTTCTGGCTTTTAGCATCACTCCAGTGTCCGTTAGGTGAGATCCTCGTCTTGTTTTCTTTTCTCTTTCCCGTCTGGACAACAACTTGTACTCGTTGTGAAAGTCAGCAGCCAACAAACTGTTTCTGATTGGACTGTTGAATCCCAAATGGAGAGTGGCGCAAGTAAAGTAAAGTTCAGCCGTGTTTGGAAATGAGCTTTGGCTAAATGCTAACAGATCTGAAGCTCGAGTGGCAACTGAACTAGTGGTCACGTGGACCCTCTTTGCCCGTCGCCACGTCTTTCCGACCAAACTGTTCAAATAACTTTGATAGATGAACAAAATCTCACGTCCTGTTCGACTGGAACTCTGCCTCTGCACACGGACAAGTGTTTACCGCAGTCGTGTCGTGTAGCGGCGGACAAACAAGCTGGTGGTGGATCCAACATCATTTGGAAGAATCACAATTCCAGCTGTAGAGGGGAAACTGCTTCTTTTAGTTTTCATGTCAACATGAACTCCCTCCGACACAGTTTGTCCCAAACTTTTAGAGTCGAAAGCCTCCGAAGCTCCAGGGTCTGAAATAAAAACACCTTTTTGTTCAGGCTCCACGTCGGGCGCCTGCAAAACTATTCAATTGATGCTTTTTGTCTCCTGGTGGTTCTTGTGTTTTATGGGACATTTGTCTTTCTGTCTCTAATCCGATGTGATAAATTGTCGCATCAGGGAACGAAGCGGCTTTGATGCAAAATCAAGTCATTGAAGATCGGATCGTTTCTGATGTTTCATATCCTCAGAAAACAACAAACTCTTTTCTGAAGAGGTAAAATCTACTTTTTTCTCTTCCCCTCGGTCGGTTTCTTTTCTTTCTCTTTGTAAACCTTAATATTTCTCTGCATGGAATCCAGTCCTGCCTGTTGCTTCGAGGTTTGATTTGTCTTTGTGTCCCTCGTGGTTTCAAAGTTGTCGTATTCCTGTGTGCGATAGGCGGCGAAGAAGAGGAGACTCCCGTGGTTCTTTTTGTTTTATCTTCGTTACTGGCTCACGTCCTGAGCGTCGATGTAACTGCCAGTAATTAAAACAGCTTTATCACTTCGGTAATGGTCGTATCCAGGGGGTGTGGGGGGGTTTGGCCGAGCATGCAGGCTCCTCTTTCGGCAACTCCCTCCATTAAAATTCTCCCACTCTTCGTCTGGGAAGTCCCCCCAGCGCGACCGCCGTTCTCTGGGATTGCCCAACGACTCGGGCGGTGTAGGTCCGATCAGCCTCGTGGATGGTGTTCGGAAAGTTTCTCTCAACTTCAAACGCTGCTGCCACCTCTCTGCATTGTTGTAGCATGAATCCAGATGGAGACGGATACACTGATAAACCTTGATGTCATTTTAAAACGTTTGTTCTCTGCTGAGGCCAAACGCTCAGAGAGCGGACTCCCCTCTCTCGGGTCGGTGAGAGCATGGTTGTGTCGTTGTGGATGTTTGTTGTCCTTTTTCCAAAAAAAAGCATGATTTGACAGTGATGGTGATAAACTCCTCTTTTAGTCCCCGTTTTTCAGACGTCTCCCTAAAGAGCGAAATGGATCAGACTTTCTTGACCAGTCATTTTCCGTCCATGACAGTTTGAAGTGACTCTGACAGAAGGAGACAAACCTGTCGGTGTCTCTTCCCCCAGAAGAAGAAGTCACAGTTGTTCCTCGCAGCTCTTGTCCTCTGCTTGGGTTGTGGCGCCATCTGTGGGTCGCTGTGCAGAGCAGGAAGAGAAATGCAGGATTCAGAAATGAAACGTCAGAGAAGCTGTGACGCAGATAAAGTTCCTGGTTTTTTGTCGGTGTCAAAGATCTCTTGTGCACGTTCAGTTTTTCTACATCTGTGTTTTTTGGTAAGAAACCTCGGATTGCTGCCTCAATATTCTGTACATAGAGAAACTCACACAAACACGCAGCTTGAATACATACACTTATAATCCGCATTATTTTCATTTACTCTTTATTTTTCTGAACAGATATTAGTGTTCGTACGCAGTATATTGGTATGATTACTACTCGGTGGGGGCGGGTGAAACAGATGATGCAGATTTCGAGGGCAGCCGGAAATCAGGATCAGCCATTAATTCTCAAAGATGCCAAATGTTTTTGTTCTTGAGCAGAGTTCCACCTTTTAATCGGTTCCTCTCTCTCTCTCTTCTGTCTCCTCCCCCGTCTCTTTGTACATTTTTTTTCTATTTATTTAAAGCAGAATTATAGATTGTATCAAGCATGGAAAGGCTAACAAATGTTACAGTGGACAGAAATCACAGGCTTTTATTTTACAGCAGTATATTTGTTTATTCAAAGGATTTGTTTTCTCTTTTTTGGAAGAAATAAAGTCATTTTCCATTCCTACACCTGTTTTTGGAGTTTTTCTTGACGGTCGCTGGACGAACTCTGATCCCGACAAGTTTCTGCAAAACTGCAAAGAAAATCTACTGAACCTTAAAATATACTTTTCAGTCTCTGGTAAAAAAAAAAAAAAAAAGTCAAGACCTTGAAATGTCAAACTTCTGGTTGATTGCAGCGCCGCAGGCTCCAGTGTCTTAATTCATCCTCATGTGTTCATAATGAATTTCATGTTCACCTCGGCTCCAAACTGTAAATCATGATTAAAATATGTAATAATTGTATATATTTATACAAACTCATGTAAAACTTATACTTACTTTTCTACATTGTGTATTCTAGAAATCTAAAATTTCCTTTTTCATTATATTTAAACGTCCCAGATTTATTTCTAATATCAAAATCTTCCAATTTTGTTTAATAGGATCCAAACATTTGATTTTGCCTAAAATAAATGTACTCTAACTCTAATTATGTCTCTGTGTTGAAGTTAGATTCAGGCTGCAGGTGTGAAGGGACTCACATTGTGTTAATCTTAATGATCTTTAACCGATTAACACCAAAGATTTTTAAATGAAAAGATCGATCATCCCACGTGGGTTTAATTTCCTCATCGATCAGTGGAATTTAAAACGTGTGGAGCTTCTTCATCAGGTGAACTTCAACCTGTGATGAGGATCCAGTGAAAGTGCCAGAAATCCATTGTGGCTGAAGTCGGGCCTGATGTGACAACTGACACTCAGCAGCAGGAATGTCCCCCCCCCCCCCCAGATAAGTTTTGACAGCTGTAAATAGAGACGGGGGTGTGTGGGGACGAGGGGGGAGGGAGTTGAAGAGGGAGTTGAGCTGCTATTTTTATCTTTTCATTCAGTCAGGACCAAACCAGAGAGAGAGTCGTTCTGCTCTTTTCCAGAAATCCACCACAGAAACTTCTGGAGCCGAGGCCTCGGTGTTAAGAGCAGATTCAAACGACCTGCGACTCCAGAGTGAAGAAGACGAGGAAGAAGAAGAAGAAGCAGCGAGACGCCAACATGACTCATCTGTGCTACAACAGAGGCTGTGGACAGAAATATGACGCCGACCAGAACAAAGAGGGTGAGATCCCACCGCCTCTTTCTGCTGCTGGACTTTTTAAGTTAAACTCAGTGGACGTCAGTCGAGATAAGAAATGTTTAAAGACTAATTCAAAACTTACAGTGACTTCATTTTGTTCTTGTAGTTCACAGATTTGGTTTAATTTAGTCTTTGAAGAGTTTAGATCTTACTTTAGTCTATTTCATGGAACAGAAATGTAAAACGTAAACATCTGTTACAGGTTCATGAAAACAAGAGATTTTGAGATAAAAGTGGAAAATCACAGATACAGATTTAAAAGTTCAAGGTTTGTGACTCCTGAACCAAAAGAACATTAAAAATCTAATTAAGTTTTAAAATTAGGACCCAAAATGAATAAATTAGAAATAATTAAAAGCTGGTTTCAATCACAAATTTGGATTCACGACTGCTTTTATTTTGAAAGGTTTCTCATATTGCTCTGATTTGTGGTTTTTCTCCTTTGGGAGTAAAACATCCAGAAAAATATGTTTATTGCAAATGATTCTAGAAAATGTGGATGAACTATTTGGATGATTAAAAATGTCGTGTGAGTCTGAGCTTCAGTCGACTGTTGCACCATGTGTCTGTGGACGACCGAGCTCCCGTGACCTCTGACAACAGCTGAACGCTGCTGACTGCGAGTTCGTCTAAATCCAGACTCAGTGATTCTCTCTCCTCACAAACAGACTCCTGCCTCTTCCACCCGGGAGTCCCCATCTTCCACGACGCTCTGAAGGTAAAAACCAACAAACCAACACGTCAGCAACACGTTGATTTCTCTGCGTCATAAAACCCAGATGTCTGTGTGTTCGTCTGCAGGGCTGGTCCTGCTGCAGGAAGAGAACCACGGACTTCTCCGAGTTTCTCTCCATCAAGGTAAGAGCTCAGGGTCCAACAGGAAGTTCATGTTCCTGGAGATGTATTGTTTTACAGTGTTGGACTAAAGCACGGAGACTGAGGACACAAAAAAAAATTAGATCTCAGTGAAATCATCTAAAAGTAACGATGAAAACCTTCAGAGAAAATCTGAACATGAGCTGAAATAAAAACATGAATATTTATACATGTACTTTTATTATCAAGAGTTAAAGGTGTCTTTAACTTCTTTTTATCTTCTGTGAAATATTGTTTCTCTACAAATACAGGGATATATTTTAAATAATATATCATAATATATTTTAAATAGTATTTTATAGTGTGTTGTATATTTTCAGCAACATTAGCACAAAGGAAACAGTCGAAACATTGAAAAACAAACTGACTTCTTCCTCTGCGATCGACAAACTGATTTAAATTAGTTTCCACTGAGAAGAGAAATTAAATCTGAAGTTTCAGATCCTGTGGAGATTTTCTTGACTCTCTCTCTCTCCTCCCTCTCTCCTCCCTCTCCCCTCCCTCTCCCCTCCCCCCTGGTTTTGAACAGGGCTGCACCCGCGGGCGTCACAGCGACGTGAAGCCCCAGGAGCCTCTGCAGCCGGAGGTGACATCAGATAAGGGGGAAATCAAACCCGCCAACGACCGAGAGATAATCTACCGGGGACCCAAATCTGCAGAGACGCTGCAGAGAGAGAGACCCAGGTGTTGAATTTATACGACCAGGGAGGCGTCTCTCTGCTCACGTCCCTCATGCAGCTTCCTCTGTGTTAACACCTGTGTGTGTGTGTGTGTGTGTGTGTGTGTGTGTGTGTGTTTGCACAGTTCAGAGGAGCCAAAGACCAAATTGCCGCAGAAAGTGTCGGCGTCTCTGGTTCAAGTTCTGGAGAAGCTGGAAATCAGTAACAGAGCCGAGAAGGAGCAGAAAGGTGAAAACATTTCATTCTTGTCTTCGTGAATTAATTTGAGGTTTCAGAGAAACGTTCTGAAAAGACGTGAGAAAATCTTCCAGCGATCAAACACTGATTTTCTTTCTCCTGCGACAGAGAATCAGACTGTGATGCAGGGAACACGCTGCAAGAACCCAGGATGCAAAACAGTGAGCGTCCTTTACTTTTCTGTCTCACACACACAGACACACACACTTCAGTCCTTTAACGCTTAGTAACAGCACCATCTAGTGGAAGAGGCTGGGAACAGAACATGACAAGAAATAACATTCTTTAATAAAATGTCTTTTATTGTCACAACTAAATGTTTGAATCTGTTTCATGAAGACTTTGGTTCGTGGATTTATTCACATTAAGTCTCAGGCTGATTGAGAACTTTTATTTTTTGTCCTGCAGACGATCTTTACAGAGTTTGACTGATGGACAATAAACTTAATCTGTCAAATATCTCTGATCTCTTGTGTTTGTGTTTTCAGGCCTTTAACGGTGCAGAGACGGACAAGGAGGTCTGCACCCACCACCCCGGTGCACCCGTCTTCCACGAGGGGTCAGAGACAAGTTCAAATCTGCACCACATGTTTCCACTTATAGATTATTTATAGACTTTAAACCTCAGTAAGACGATTTCTACAAAGGAGGAATTTGAACTAAAGAAAACGTCATGAAAGAAAAGCACGAATCATTAAAGCTGCAATATAAATCAAAAGATCGTGTACGTGATTTTCTGAAAACAGCAGACGCTCACTTCTTATGTCTTCATGTTCAGGTACAAGTACTGGAGCTGCTGCTGCATAAGGACGATAGACTTCAACGCCTTCCTGGACCAGAAGGGCTGCACCGCAGGGAAACATCGCTGGATCCCAAAACAGGTACGTTCACCGGCTGACATTCAAATGGCAGCTGGGACACGAGGGACTGGTTCAAAGTCCGCAGGGAAGTTTGAGTGAAATAAAAAACAACTGCTGAATCTGAACCCAGAGAAAATCTGTGAGATTTTGTAAATGAGACTGAGAGGAAATGAAATCTTTGACCAGTGGAGAAAGAATCTGAACTCTTCTACATCAAGATGAATTATTTCAGACATTAAATTATTTGTTTTTTAATTAACGATTTATTTAAAGATGTTTTAACACAAACTAACAAATGTTATTAACAATGTCAGTAAACGCATAATTACTATTATTTACTATTGTTCTGTGTCTGTAATTAAAATTAGACTTGATAAATGAAGTAATTTCTAATTATGCTCTTAAAAAAAACACAAGATCAAAATGTTGTAGAACCTGGTTTGTGTTTAGAGTTTGTACGTCTGTGTGTCTGCAGGACAAGAAGAAGGTGGCGTGTCGACATGATTGGCACCAAACTGGAAATAATGTTGTCGTAACGATTTACGCTAAGAACGCAAACCCTGAATTTAGCTGCGTCGAGGCGAACGGGACCGTGGTGAGTGTGACGTGAACGAATGGTGAAACAATAACTTAATGACGCTTTAGATTTTTTTATCAGTTTGAATGTTTCAGTCATAAATGTCTTGATTCTTGACGGGAAGTTTCTCTCTGATTATCGTTAACGATAAATTCTCTCCATCTTTTTCCGCAGCTCTCGTGTCAAATCCAGTTTGAGAACGATAAGATTTTCAAGAGAGACTTCCACCTGTGGGGGGTGAGTATTCCAACAGGGAGAAATGTCCGTCGAAGGGAGGAGCTTAATCAATCCAGCTATACACGTGTTTACACCGGGTTCAGGGACTTCTCTTGAATGACCAGCAGGGGGGCGACTCCACTTTATAACGAAGGAGTTTCAGTCTGTGGTCTTCAACACATCACAATGTTCATTTAAGAATCAAACAGACCATAATGCACCACGTGTGTTGACCTAGCTACCATGTGATTGACAGCTAGGTCCGTCCAATGAGAGCAGGTGTAGGATGCCGGTTGTTGTTACTTCTTGTTTCCAAAGGACAAAATGTTGAGTTTCTACTTTTTGTCTCCGATCAAACATGAGAACACTGTCCTCTCCCACCGTCCTCAGGTGATCGACGTCAAACAGAGCTCCGTCAACATGGTGCCGACCAAAGTTGAGGTTTTCCTGCGTAAGGCCGACCAGGTGTCCTGGGGCAAACTGGAGGACCCCAACCATAAACCTGAGCCGGAGCCCGTGGAGAACATGGCCGAAACCGACGAGTCCCACCGGCCCGACTGGGACATCTCCGACGACGACATCAGCGACTCGGACGAAGAGTGGGCCTACGACACGCCGGAGAATAAAAAGAATAAGGACAAAGACGAGCAGAAGAAGAAAGAGGAAGAGGTGCAGAGGAAGGAGGTGGAGGAGGAGATGAAGAGGGCATCGGAGGAGAGGAGGAAAGAGGAGGAGGAGGCGGAGCGGAAGAGGCAGGAGGCAACCGAAGGATACGATGACATGCCTGATCTGGAGTAACTCTAAATCCAGATGTTGATCTGATTTGCTCGGTAGAACTGAAAAATATCAAATGTTAATCTTGACTAAATTTAATTCCAACGTAAAAGTTACAAGATCCAAATGAAATGTATTTATATATTTAAATTTTGAGTTGAATCTTAAGAAGCAGTTTGTGACGAGTCAAGTCGTTTATATTGAATTTAATTCTATCATATCTCATATAATATGAATATGACCAGGAACCTCAAAATGCAAAAAGAGAAATAAAGACTTTTTTAACTGGTTCTATGTCAAATAGTCTCATTTTGTGCACGTTGACAGAATTATCACTAAAATCACAAAACTTATAATAATCTAAAAACATTTCTTAGCTATACAGGGAGACTTTAGTTTGGCTACGATGGCTTTCTGTTTGCTTTATTATAGCATCTTTTACAGATCTTTCACGTTCATAAACTGACATTTTTACGTCCTACCGTTGCATGACATATACAGCAATGCTAGTTTTTGATATATTTTTTAGCTATTTACTGTGACATTTTATTTTTTTCTTCAATCGCATTTTGTTTTATTGGTAAGTTTTTTTCTTTACTTTATTATGACATTTTGTGAAGTTTTTATACAATTGAATGTGTGATTGATTCTGCTCAGACATATTTATATCTTACTATACAGAATTTTAAACGACATGCTAACCTATGACTTTTTTTATTGAATTTCGGACGACATGCTAACCTATGACTTTTTTATCATATTTTGGACGACATACTAACCTATGACTTTTTTACCGAATTTTGGACGACATGCTAACCTATGACTTTTTTATCATATTTTAAACGACATACTAACCTATGACTTTTTTATCATATTTTAAACGACATGCTAACCTATGACTTTTTTTATCACATTTCGGACGACATACTAACCTATGACTTTTTTATCATATTTTAAACGACATGCTAACCTATGACTTTTTTTATCATATTTCGGACGACATGCTAACCTATGACTTTTTTACCGAATTTCGGACGACATGCTAACCTATGACTTTTTTACCGAATTTCGGACGACATGCTAACCTATGACTTTTTTATCATATTTTCAAACGACATACTAACCTATGACTTTTTTTTTAATCATATTTCGGACGACATACTAACCGATGACTTTTTTACCGAATTTCGGACGACATACTAACCTATGACTTTTTTACCGAATTTCGGACGACATGCTAACCTATGACTTTTTTATCATATTTTAAACGACATACTAACCTATGACTTTTTTATCATATTTTAAACGACATGCTAACCTATGACTTTTTTTATCACATTTCGGACGACATACTAACCTATGACTTTTTTATCATATTTTAAACGACATGCTAACCTATGACTTTTTTTATCATATTTCGGACGACATGCTAACCTATGACTTTTTTACCGAATTTCGGACGACATGCTAACCTATGACTTTTTTACCGAATTTCGGACGACATGCTAACCTATGACTTTTTTATCATATTTTCAAACGACATACTAACCTATGACTTTTTTTTTAATCATATTTCGGACGACATACTAACCTATGACTTTTTTACCGAATTTCGGACGACATGCTAACCTATGACTTTTTGATTGAATTTCGGACGACATACTAACCTATGACTTTTTTATCACATTTTCAACGACATACTAACCTATGACTTTTTTATCACATTTTCAACGACATGCTAACCTATGACTTTTTTATCATATTTTAAACAACATGCTAACCTATGACTTTTTCATCATATTTTAAACGACATACTAACCTATGACTTTTTTTTATCATATTTCGGACGACATATATAACCTATGACTTTTTTTATTGAATTTCGGACGACATGCTAACCTATGACTTTTTTATCATATTTCGGACGACATATTAACCTATGACTTTTTCATCATATTTTAAACGACATACTAACCTATGACTTTTTTTTAATCATATTTCGGACGACATATTAACCTATGACTTTTTTTATTGAATTTCGGACGACATACTAACCTATGACTTTTTCATCATATTTGAAACGACATGCTAACCTATGACTTTTTTTATTGAATTTCGGACGACATACTAACCTATGACTTTTTTTTTAATCATATTTCGGACGACATACTAACCGATGACTTTTTTTTTAATCATATTTCGGACGACATACTAACCTATGACTTTTTTACCGAATTTCGGACGACATGCTAACCTATGACTTTCTTTTTTATCATATTTCGGACGACATACTAACCTATGACTTTTCTTATTGAATTTCGGACGACATGCTAACCTATGACTTTTTCATCATATTTTCAACGACATGCTAACCTATGACTTTTTTTTTAATCATATTTCGGACGACATACTAACCTATGACTTTTTTACCGAATTTCGGACGACATGCTAACCTATGACTTTTTGATTGAATTTCGGACGACATACTAACCTATGACTTTTTTATCACATTTTCAACGACATGCTAACCTATGACTTTTTTACCGAATTTCGGACGACATGCTAACCTATGACTTTTTCATCATATTTTAAACGACATACTAACCTATGACTTTTTTTTATCATATTTCGGACGACATATATAACCTATGACTTTTTTTATTGAATTTCGGACGACATGCTAACCTATGACTTTTTTATCATATTTCGGACGACATATTAACCTATGACTTTTTCATCATATTTTAAACGACATACTAACCTATGACTTTTTTTTAATCATATTTCGGACGACATATTAACCTATGACTTTTTTTATTGAATTTCGGACGACATGCTAACCTATGACTTTTTTATCATATTTCGGACGACATATTAACCTATGACTTTTTTTATTGAATTTCGGACGACCTACTAACCTATGACTTTTTTTATTGAATTTCGGACGACATGCTAACCTATGACTTTTTTTTTATTGTATTTCGGACGACATGCTAACCAATGACTTTTTTTATCACATTTTAAACGACATGCTAACCTATGACTTTTTTACCGAATTTCGGACGACATGCTAACCTATGACTTTTTTTTATCATATTTCGGACGACATGCTAACCTATGACTTTTTTATCATATTTCGTACGACATGCTAACCTATGACTTTTTTTTAATCATATTTCGGACGACATATTAACCTATGACTTTTTTTATTGAATTTCGGACGACATGCTAACCTATGACTTTTTTTTTAATCATATTTCGGACGACATACTAACCGATGACTTTTTTTTTAATCATATTTCGGACGACATAATTAACCTATGACTTTTTTACCGAATTTCGGACGACATGCTAACCTATGACTTTCTTTTTTATCATATTTCGGACGACATACTAACCTATGACTTTTCTTATTGAATTTCGGACGACATGCTAACCTATGACTTTTTCATCATATTTTCAACGACATGCTAACCTATGACTTTTTTTTTAATCATATTTCGGACGACATACTAACCTATGACTTTTTTACCGAATTTCGGACGACATGCTAACCTATGACTTTTTGATTGAATTTCGGACGACATACTAACCTATGACTTTTTTATCACATTTTCAACGACATGCTAACCTATGACTTTTTTATCATATTTTCAACGACATGCTAACCTATGACTTTTTTACCGAATTTCGGACGACATGCTAACCTATGACTTTTTCATCATATTTTAAACGACATACTAACCTATGACTTTTTTTTATCATATTTCGGACGACATATATAACCTATGACTTTTTTTATTGAATTTCGGACGACATGCTAACCTATGACTTTTTCATCATATTTTAAACGACATACTAACCTATGACTTTTTTTTAATCATATTTCGGACGACATATTAACCTATGACTTTTTTTATTGAATTTCGGACGACATGCTAACCTATGACTTTTTTATCATATTTCGGACGACATATTAACCTATGACTTTTTTTATTGAATTTCGGACGACATACTAACCTATGACTTTTTTTATTGAATTTCGGACGACATGCTAACCTATGACTTTTTTTTTATTGTATTTCGGACGACATGCTAACCAATGACTTTTTTTATCACATTTTAAACGACATGCTAACCTATGACTTTTTTACCGAATTTCGGACGACATGCTAACCTATGACTTTTTTTTATCATATTTCGGACGACATGCTAACCTATGACTTTTTTATCATATTTCGTACGACATGCTAACCTATGACTTTTTTTTAATCATATTTCGGACGACATATTAACCTATGACTTTTTTTATTGAATTTCGGACGACATGCTAACCTATGACTTTTTTATCATATTTCGGACGACATATTAACCTATGATTTTTTTTATTGAATTTCGGACGACATACTAACCTATGACTTTTTCATCATATTTGAAACGACATGCTAACCTATGACTTTTTTTATTGAATTTCGGACGACATGCTAACCTATGACTTTTTTTATTGAATTTCGGACGACATGCTAACCTATGACTTTTTCATCATATTTGAAACGACATACTAACCTATGACTTTTTTTTTAATCATATTTCGGACGACATACTAACCGATGATTTTTTTACCGAATTTCGGACGACATACTAACCTATGACTTTTTTACCGAATTTCGGACGACATGCTAACCTATGACTTTTTTATCATATTTTAAACGACATACTAACCTATGACTTTTTTTTTTATTGTATTTCGGACGACATGCTAACCAATGACTTTTTTTATCACATTTTAAACGACATGCTAACCTATGACTTTTTTACCGAATTTCGGACGACATGCTAACCTATGACTTTTTTACCGAATTTCAGACAACATACTAACCTATGACTTTTCTTATTGAATTTCGGACGACATGCTAACCTATGACTTTTTCATCATATTTGAAACGACATACTAACCTATGACTTTTTTTTTAATCATATTTCGGACGACATACTAACCGATGATTTTTTTACCGAATTTCGGACGACATACTAACCTATGACTTTTTTACCGAATTTCGGACGACATGCTAACCTATGACTTTTTTATCATATTTTAAACGACATACTAACCTATGACTTTTTTTTTTATTGTATTTCGGACGACATGCTAACCAATGACTTTTTTTATCACATTTTAAACGACATGCTAACCTATGACTTTTTTACCGAATTTCGGACGACATGCTAACCTATGACTTTTTTACCGAATTTCAGACAACATACTAACCTATGACTTTTTTACCGAATTTCGGACGACATACTAACCTATGACTTTTTTATCATATTTGAAACGACATACCAACGTATGACTTTTTTATCACATTTCGGACGACATGCTAACCTATGACTTTTTTATCACATTTCGGACGACATACTAACCTATGACTTTTTTATCAAATTTTAAACGACATGCTAACCTATGACTTTTTTATCAAATTTTAAACGACATACTAACCTATGACTTTTTTACCGAATTTCGGACGACATGCTAACCTATGACTTTTTGAATGAATTTCGGACGACATACTAACCTATGACTTTTTTATCACATTTTCAACGACATACTAACCTATGACTTTTTTATCATATTTTAATCAACATGCTAACCTATGACTTTTTGATTGAATTTTAATCGACATGCTAACCTATGACTTTTGTACCGAATTTCGGACGACATACTAACCTATGACTTTTTTACCGAATTTCGGACGACATGCTAACCTATGACTTTTTTATCATATTTTAAACGACATACTAACCTATGACTTTTTTATCATATTTTAAACGACATACTAACCTATGACTTTTTATCATATTTTACGACATACTAACCTATGACTTTTTTATCAAATTTCGGACGACATACTAACCTATGACTTTTTTATCAAATTTCGGACGACATATTAACCTATGACTTTTTTTTAATCATATTTCGGACGACATATTAACCTATGACTTTTTTTTAATCATATTTCGGACGACATATTAACCTATGACTTTTTTTATTGAATTTCGTACGACATGCTAACCTATGACTTTTTTATCATATTTCGGACGACATATTAACCTATGACTTTTTTTATTGAATTTCGGACGACATACTAACCTATGACTTTTTCATCATATTTGAAACGACATGCTAACCTATGACTTTTTTTTTATTGTATTTCGGACGACATGCTAACCAATGACTTTTTTTATCACATTTTAAACGACATGCTAACCTATGACTTTTTTACCAAATTTCGGACGACATGCTAACCTATGACTTTTTTTATTGAATTTCGGACGACATGCTAACCTATGACTTTTTTTTATCATATTTCGGACGACATGCTAACCTATGACTTTTTTATCATATTTTAAACGACATACTAACCTATGACTTTTTTTTTATTGTATTTCGGACGACATGCTAACCAATGACTTTTTTTATCACATTTTAAACGACATGCTAACCTATGACTTTTTTACCGAATTTCGGACGACATGCTAACCTATGACTTTTTTACCGAATTTCGGACGACATACTAACCTATGACTTTTTTATCATATTTTGGACGACATACTAACCTATGACTTTTTTACCGAATTTCGGACGACATACTAACCTATGACTTTTTTATCATATTTGAAACGACATACTAACGTATGACTTTTTTATCACATTTCGGACGACATGCTAACCTATGACTTTTTTATCACATTTTGGACGACATACTAACCTATGACTTTTTTATTAAAATTTTAAACGACATGCTAACCTATGACTTTTTTATCATATTTTAAACGACATGCTAACCTATGACTTTTTTATCATATTTTAAACGACATGCTAACCTATGACTTTTTTATCAAATTTTAAACGACATGCTAACCTATGACTTTTTTATCAAATTTTAAACGACATACTAACCTATGACTTTTTTACCGAATTTCGGACGACATGCTAACCTATGACTTTTTGAATGAATTTCGGACGACATACTAACCTATGACTTTCTTATCACATTTTCAATGACATGCTAACCTATGACTTTTTTATCATATTTTCAACGACATACTAACCTATGACTTTTTTATCATATTTTAATCGACATGCTAACCTATGACTTTTTGATTGAATTTTAATCGACATACTAACCTATGACTTTTGTACCGAATTTCGGACGACATGCTAACCTATGACTTTTTTATCATATTTGAAACGACATGCTAACCTATGACTTTTTTATCATATTTTAAACGACATACTAACCTATGACTTTTTTATCATATTTTAAACGACATACTAACCTATGACTTTTTATCATATTTTACGACATACTAACCTATGACTTTTTTATCAAATTTCGGACGACATACTAACCTATGACTTTTTTATCAAATTTCGGACGACATACTAACCTATGACTTTTTTATCATATTTTACGACATACTAACCTATGACTTTTTTATCAAATTTCGGACGACATACTAACCTATGACTTTTTTATCAAATTTCGGACGACATATTAACCTATGACTTTTTTTTAATCATATTTCGGACGACATATTAACCTATGACTTTTTTTATTGAATTTCGTACGACATGCTAACCTATGACTTTTTTATTGAATTTCGTACGACATGCTAACCTATGACTTTTTTATCATATTTCGGACGACATATTAACCTATGACTTTTTTTATTGAATTTCGGACGACATACTAACCTATGACTTTTTCATCATATTTGAAACGACATGCTAACCTATGACTTTTTTACCGAATTTCGGACGACATACTAACCTATGACTTTTTTACCGAATTTCGGACGACATACTAACCTCTGACTTTTTCATCATATTTTAAACGACATACTAACCTATGACTTTTTTTATCAAATTTCGGACGACATACTAACCTATGACTTTTTTATCATATTTTAAACGACATACTAACCTATGACTTTTTCATCATATTTTAAACGACATACTAACCTTTGACTTTTTTATCATATTTGAAACGACATGCTAACCTATGACTTTTTTATCAAATTTCGGACGACATACTAACCTATGACTTTTTCATCATATTTTAAACGACATACTGACCTATGACTTTTTTATCAAATTTCGGACGACATACTAACCTATGACTTTTTTACCGAATTTCGGACGACATACTAACCTATGACTTTTTATCATATTTGAAACGACATACTGACCTGTGACTTTTTTACCGAATTTCGGACGACATGCTAACCTATGACTTTTTGAATGAATTTCGGACGACATACTAACCTATGACTTTTTTATCATATTTTCAACGACATACTAACTAACTATGACTTTTTTATCATATTTTAATCGACATGCTAACCTATGACTTTTTGATTGAATTTTAATCGACATGCTAACCTATGACTTTTGTACCGAATTTCGGACGACATACTAACCTATGACTTTTTTACCGAATTTCGGACGACATGCTAACCTATGACTTTTTTATCATATTTGAAACGACATGCTAACCTATGACTTTTTTATCATATTTTAAACGACATACTAACCTCTGACTTTTTTATCACATTTCGGACGACATACTAACCTATGACTTTTTCATCATATTTTAAACGACATACTAACCTGAGACTTTTTTATCATATTTTAAACGACATACTAACCTATGACTTTTTTTATCACATTTTAAACGACATACTAACCTATGACTTTTTTACCGAATTTCGGACGACATGCTAACCTATGACTTTTTTATCATATTTTAAACGACATACTAACCTATGACTTTTTTATCGAATTTCGGACGACATACTGACCTAAGACTTTTTTATCAAATTGTAAACGACATACTAACCTATGACTTTTTTACCGAATTTCGGACGACATACTGACCTATGACTTTTTTATCACATTTTCAATGACATGCTAACCTATGACTTTTTTATCATATTTTAATCGACATGCTAACCTATGACTTTTTTATCATATTTTAAACGACATACTAACCTATGACTTTTTTATCATATTTTCAACGACATACTAACCTATGACTTTTTTATCATATTTTAATCGACATGCTAACCTATGACTTTTTTATCATATTTTAAACGACATACTAACCTATGACTTTTTTATCATATTTTAAACGACATACTAACCTATGACTTTTTATCATATTTTACGACATACTAACCTATGACTTTTTTATCAAATTTCGGACGACATACTAACCTATGACTTTTTTATCAAATTTCGGACGACATACTAACCTATGACTTTTTTATCAAATTTCGGACGACATATTAACCTATGACTTTTTTTTAATCATATTTCGGACGACATATTAACCTATGACTTTTTTTATTGAATTTCGTACGACATGCTAACCTATGACTTTTTTATTGAATTTCGTACGACATGCTAACCTATGACTTTTTTATCATATTTCGGACGACATATTAACCTATGACTTTTTTTATTGAATTTCGGACGACATACTAACCTATGACTTTTTCATCATATTTGAAACGACATGCTAACCTATGACTTTTTTATCACATTTCGGACGACATGCTAACCTATGACTTTTTTACCGAATTTCGGACGACATACTAACCTATGACTTTTTTACCGAATTTCGGACGACATACTAACCTCTGACTTTTTCATCATATTTTAAACGACATACTAACCTTTGACTTTTTTATCATATTTGAAACGACATACTAACCTATGACTTTTTTATCAAATTTCGGACGACATACTAACCTATGACTTTTTTATCATATTTTAAACGACATACTAACCTATGACTTTTTCATCATATTTTAAACGACATACTAACCTTTGACTTTTTTATCATATTTGAAACGACATGCTAACCTATGACTTTTTTATCAAATTTCGGACGACATACTAACCTATGACTTTTTCATCATATTTTAAACGACATACTGACCTATGACTTTTTTATCAAATTTCGGACGACATACTAACCTATGACTTTTTTACCGAATTTCGGACGACATACTAACCTATGACTTTTTATCATATTTGAAACGACATACTGACCTATGACTTTTTTATCAAATTTCGGACGACATACTAACCTATGACTTTTTTATCAAATTTCGGACGACATACTAACCTATGACTTTTTTATCACATTTTCAACGACATGCTAACCTGTGACTTTTTTACCGAATTTCGGACGACATGCTAACCTATGACTTTTTGAATGAATTTCGGACGACATACTAACCTATGACTTTTTTATCATATTTTCAACGACATACTAACTAACTATGACTTTTTTATCATATTTTAATCGACATGCTAACCTATGACTTTTTGATTGAATTTTAATCGACATGCTAACCTATGACTTTTGTACCGAATTTCGGACGACATACTAACCTATGACTTTTTTACCGAATTTCGGACGACATGCTAACCTATGACTTTTTTATCATATTTGAAACGACATGCTAACCTATGACTTTTTTATCATATTTTAAACGACATACTAACCTCTGACTTTTTTATCACATTTCGGACGACATACTAACCTATGACTTTTTCATCATATTTTAAACGACATACTAACCTGAGACTTTTTTATCATATTTTAAACGACATACTAACCTATGACTTTTTTTATCACATTTTAAACGACATACTAACCTATGACTTTTTTTATCACATTTTAAACGACATACTAACCTATGACTTTTTCATCATATTTTAAACGACATACTAACCTATGACTTTTTTATCGAATTTCGGACGACATACTGACCTAAGACTTTTTTATCAAATTGTAAACGACATACTAACCTATGACTTTTTTACCGAATTTCGGACGACATACTGACCTATGACTTTTTTATCAAATTTTAAACGACATACTAACCTATGACTTTTTTACCGAATTTCGGACGACATGCTTACCTATGACTTTTTTATCATATTTTAAACGACATACTAACCTATGACTTTTTTACCGAATTTTGGACGACATACTAACCTTTGACTTTTTTACCGAATTTCGGACGACATGCTAACCTATGACTTTTTCATCATATTTTAAACGACATACTAACCTATGACTTTTTATCATATTTTAAACAACATGCTAACCTATGACTTTTTTATCAAATTTCGGACGACATACTAACCTATGACTTTTTCATCATATTTTAAACGACATACTAACCTATGACTTTTTATCATATTTTAAACGACATGCTAACCTATGACTTTTTTATCAAATTTCGGACGACATACTAACCTATGACTTTATTACCGAATTTTGGACGACATGCTAACCTATGACTTTTTTACCGAATTTCGGACGACATGCTAACCTATGACTTTTTGATTGAATTTCGGACGACATACTAACCCATGACTTTTTTACCGAATTTCGGACGACATACTAACCTATGACTTTTTTACCGAATTTCGGACGACATACTAACCTATGACTTTTTCATCATATTTTAAACGACATACTAACCTATGACTTTTTCATCATATTTTAAACGACATACTGACCTATGACTTTTTTACCGAATTTTGGACGACATACTAACCTATGACTTTTTCATCATATTTTAAACGACATACTAACCTATGACTTTTTTACCGAATTTCGGACGACATACTAACCCATGACTTTTTTACCGAATTTCGGACGACATACTAACCTATGACTTTTTTACCGAATTTCGGACGACATACTAACCCATGACTTTTTTACCGAATTTCGGACGACATACTAACCTATGACTTTTTCATCATATTTTAAACGACATACTAACCTATGACTTTTTGATTGAATTTCGGACGACATACTAACCTATGACTTTTTATCATATTTTAAACGACATGCTAACCTATGACTTTTTGATTGAATTTCGGACGACATACTAACCTATGACTTTTTTATCACATTTTCAACGACATGCTAACCTATGACTTTTTTATCAAATTGTAAACGACATACTAACCTATGACTTTTTGATTGAATTTCGGACGACATGCTAACCTATGACTTTTTTATCAAATTTTAAACGACATGCTAACCTATGACTTTTTTATCAAATTTTAAACGACATACTAACCTATGACTTTTTGATTGAATTTCGGATGACATACTAACCCATGACTTTTTTACCGAATTTCGGACGACATGCTTACCTATGACTTTTTCATCATATTTTAAACGACATGCTAACCTATGACTTTTTCATCATATTTTAAACGACATACTAACCTATGACTTTTTATCATATTTTAAACGACATGCTAACCTATGACTTTTTCATCATATTTTAAACGACATACTAACCTATGACTTTTTATCATATTTTAAACGACATGCTAACCTATGACTTTTTCATCATATTTTAAACGACATACTAACCTATGACTTTTTTACCGAATTTCAGACGACATACTAACCTATGACTTTTTGATTGAATTTCGGACGACATGCTAACCTATGACTTTTTTATCAAATTTTAAACGACATGCTAACCTATGACTTTTTTATCGAATTTCGGACGACATACTGACCTATGACTTTTTTATCAAATTTTAAACGACATACTAACCTATGACTTTTTTACCGAATTTCGGACGACATGCTTACCTATGACTTTTTTATCATATGTTAAACGACATACTAACCTATGACTTTTTTATCAAATTTTAAACGACATACTAACCTATGACTTTTTATCATATTTTAAACGACATGCTAACCTATGACTTTTTCATCATATTTTAAACGACATACTAACCTATGACTTTTTCATCATATTTTAAACGACATACTAACCTATGACTTTTTTATCATATTTCGGACGACATACTAACCTATGACTTTTTTACCGAATTTTAAACGACATACTAACCTATGACTTTTTATCATATTTTAAAAGACATGCTAACCTATGACTTTTTCATCATATTTTAAACGACATACTAACCTATGACTTTTTTACCGAATTTTGGACGACATGCTAACCTATGACTTTTTCATCATATTTTAAACGACATACTAACCTATGACTTTTTTACCGAATTTTAAACGACATACTAACCTATGACTTTTTTACCGAATTTTGGACGACATACTAACCTATGACTTTTTTATCATATTTGAAACGACATGCTAACCTAGAGACATATTAGAGACACTTATATAGAATCAGAGATATTAGAGATATTTAGACAGAATTAGAGATAATAGAGATAATAGAGATATTTAGATAGAATTAGATATAATAGAGATATTAAAGATATTTAGAAAGAATTAGAGATATTAGAGATAATAGAGATATTAGAGATATTTAGACAGAATTAGAGATATTAGAGATATTTAGATAGAATTAGAGATAATAGAGATATTAGAGATATTTAGACAGAATTAGAGATATTTAGATAGAATTAGAGATATTAGAGATAAAAGAGATAATAGAGATAATTAGAGATATTATAGATATTTAGATAGAATTAGAGATAATAGAGATATTAGAGATAATAGAGATAATAGAGATAATAGAGATAATAGAGATGTTAGAGATAATAGAGATGTTAGAGATATTTAGACAGAATTAGAGATAATAGAGATATTAGAGATAATAGAGATATTAGAGATATTTAGACAGAATTAGAGATATTAGAGATATTTAGATAGAATTAGAGATATTAGAGATAAAAGAGATAAAAGAGATAATTAGAGATATTATAGATATTTAGACAGAATTAGAGATAAAAGAGATATTAGAGATATTTAGATAGAATTAGAGATAATTAGAGATATTAGAGATAATTAGAGATAATTAGATATTATAGATATTATAGATATTTAGATAGAATTAGAGATAATAGAGATATTAGAGATAATAGAGATAATAGAGATGTTAGAGATAAAAGAGATAATTAGAGATATTATAGATATTTAGATAGAATTAGAGATAATAGAGATATTAGAGATAATAGAGATAATAGAGATGTTAGAGATAATATAGATGTTAGAGATAAAAGAGATAATTAGAGATATTAGAGATATTTAGACAGAATTAGAGATAAAAGAGATATTAGAGATATTAGAGATATTTAGATAGAATTAGAGATAATAGAGATATTAGAGATATTTAGACAGAATTAGAGATAATAGAGATATTAGAGATATTTAGACAGAATTAGAGATAATAGAGATATTAGAGATAATAGAGATATTACAGATATTTAGACAGAATTAGAGATATTAGAGATAATAGAGATATTTAGACAGAATTAGAGATATTAGAGATATTTAGATAGAATTAGAGATAATAGAGATATTAGAGATATTTAGACAGAATTAGAGATAATAGAGATATTAGAGATATTTAGACAGAATTAGAGATAATTAGACAGAATTAGAGATATTAGAGATATTTAGATAGAATTAGAGATATTAGAGATAAAAGAGATAAAAGAGATAATTAGAGATATTAGAGATATTTAGACAGAATTAGAGATAAAAGAGATATTATAGATATTTAGATAGAATTAGAGATAAAAGAGATAATTAGAGATATTAGAGATAATTAGATATTATAGATATTATAGATATTTAGATAGAATTAGAGATATGTTAGAGATATTAGAGATATTTAGATAGAATTAGAGATAATAGAGATATTAGAGATATTTAGACAGAATTAGAGATAATAGAGATAATTAGAGATAATTAGAGATATTAGAGATAATAGAGATTATTAGAGATAATAGAGATATTTATATAGAATTAGAGATATTAGAGATATTTAGATAGAATAAGAGATAATAGAGATATCCTCCTAACCCTGAAGACATCTTGTAAAGGACACTGAGAAGATTACCTGGATACCTGACAGCCACTTTATGGGGATTCGTGATCCAACAGACGATGTGTACCAGTGATGGGAAGACTCCACCAATGAATTAACTCACTGTCTGTAGCAGCATTTCTCTTTTTGGTGTAGAGTCCAGCGATTTGTATACTTGAATTACTTTGCAAATTGTTCAATAAATTTCAAAATGAAGATATTTGTTGCCATTCTGTATAAATATGACTTCCAGGAGATGAATTCGTGCTTTTAATTTTTTTATTTTATTTAGCTATGTTTAGAAAAACATACTTACCAATGACATAGTAAACGACATACTAACCTATGACTTTTTTACCGAATTTCGGACGACATACTAACCTATGACTTTTTTACCGAATTTCGGACGACATACTGACCTAAGACTTTTTTATCATATTTTAAACGACATACTAACCTATGACTTTTTTTATCATATTTTAAACGACATGCTAACCTATGACTTTTTTATCATATTTTAAACGACATACTAACCTATGACTTTTTTATCAAATTTCGGACGACATGCTAACCTATGACTTTTTCATCATATTTTAAACGACATACTAACCTATGACTTTTTTACCGAATTTTGGACGACATGCTAACCTATGACTTTTTCATCATATTTTAAACGACATACTAACCTATGACTTTTTTATCATATTTCGGACGACATACTAACCTATGACTTTTTTACCGAATTTTAAACGACATACTAACCTATGACTTTTTTATCAAATTTCGGACGACATGCTAACCTATGACTTTTTCATCATATTTTAAACGACATACTAACCTATGACTTTTTTATCATATTTTAAACGACATACTAACCTCTGACTTTTTTATCATATTTGAAACGACATACTAACCTATGACTTTTTTACCGAATTTCGGACGACATACTGACCTAAGACTTTTTTATCATATTTTAAACGACATACTAACCTATGACTTTTTTATCATATTTTAAACGACATACTAACCTATGACTTTTTTACCGAATTTCGGACGACATGCTAACCTATGACTTTTTTATCATATTTTAAACGACATACTAACCTATGACTTTTTTATCATATTTTAAACGACATACTAACCTATGACTTTTTTATCATATTTCGGACGACATGCTAACCTATGACTTTTTCATCATATTTCGGACGACATACTAACCTATGACTTTTTTATCAAATTTCGGACGACATGCCAACCTATGACTTTTTCATCATATTTTAAACGACATACTAACCTATGACTTTTTTATCATATTTTAAACGACATACTAACCTTTGACTTTTTTACGGAATTTCGGACGACATACTAACCCATGACTTTTTTATCAAATTTTAAACGACATACTAACCTATGAATTTTTCATCATATTTTAAACGACATACTAACCTATGACTTTTTTACCGAATTTCGGAAGACATACTAACGTATGACTTTTTTACCGAATTTCGGACGACATACTAACCTATGACTATTTCACCGAATTTCGGACGACATGCTAACCTATGACTTTTTTACCGAATTTTGGACGACATACTAACCTATGACTTTTTTACCGAATTTGAAACGACATGCTAACCTATGACTTTTTTATCATATTTGAAATGACATGCTAACCTATGACTTTTTTACCGAATTTTAAACGACATACTAACCTATGACTTTTTTACCAAATTTGAAACGACATGCTAACCTATGACTTTTTTATCATATTTGAAACGACATGCTAACCTATGACTTTTTTACCGAATTTCGGACGACATGCTAACCTATGACTTTTTTATCATATTTTAAACGACATGCTAACCTATGACTTTTTTACCGAATTTCGGACGACATACTGACCTATGACTTTTTTTAATCATATTTTAAACGACATACTAACCTATGACTTTTTTATCAAATTTCGAACGACATACTAACCTATGACTTTTTTACCGAATTTCGGACGACATACTGACCTATGACTTTTTCATCATATTTTAAACGACATACTAACCTATGACTTTTTTATCAAATTTCTTACGACATACTAACCTATGACTTTTTTATCACATTTCGGACGACATACTAACCTATGACTTTTTTATCACATTTTAAACGACATGCTAACCTATGACTTTTTTACTGAATTTCGGACGACATACTAACCTATGACTTTTTCATCATATTTTAAACGACATACTAACCTATGACTTTTTTACCGAATTTCGGACGACATACTAACCTATGACTTTTTTACCGAATTTTAAACGACATACTAACCTATGACTTTTTTACCGAATTTCGGACGACATACTAACCTATGACTTTTTTATCACATTTCGGACGACATGCTAACCTATGACTTTTTTACCGAATTTCGGACGACATACTAACCTATGACTTTTTCATCATATTTTAAACGACATACTAACCTATGACTTTTTTATCAAATTTCGGACGACATGCTAACCTATGACTTTTTCACCGAATTTCGGACGACATACTAACCTTTGACTTTTTCATCATATTTTAAACGACATACTAACCTATGACTTTTTTACCGAATTTGAAACGACATGCTAACCTATGACTTTTTTATCATATTTTAAACGACATACTAACCTATGACTTTTTTATCAAATTTCGGACGACATGCTAACCTATGACTTTTTCATCATATTTTAAACGACATACTAACCTTTGACTTTTTTACGGAATTTCGGACGACATACTAACCTATGACTTTTTTATCAAATTTTAAACGACATACTAACCTATGACTTTTTTATCATATTTTAAACGACATACTAACCTATGACTTTTTTACCGAATTTCGGACGACATGCTAACCTATGACTTTTTTATCATATTTTAAACGACATACTAACCTATGACTTTTTTATCATATTTCGGACGACATGCTAACCTATGACTTTTTCATCATATTTTAAACGACATACTAACCTATGACTTTTTTATCAAATTTCGGACGACATGCTAACCTATGACTTTTTCATCATATTTTAAACGACATACTAACCTATGACTTTTTTATCAAATTTCGGACGACATGCTAACCTATGACTTTTTCATCATATTTTAAACGACATACTAACCTTTGACTTTTTTACGGAATTTCGGACGACATACTAACCCATTACTTTTTTATCATATTTTAAACGACATACTAACCTATGACTTTTTTACCGAATTTCGGAAGACATACTAACGTATGACTTTTTTACCGAATTTCGGACGACATACTAACCTATGACTTTTTTACCGAATTTTGGACGACATACTAACCTATGACTATTTCACCGAATTTCGGACGACATGCTAACCTATGACTTTTTTACCGAATTTTGGACGACATACTAACCTATGACTTTTTTACCAAATTTGAAACGACATGCTAACCTATGACTTTTTTATCATATTTGAAACGACATGCTAACCTATGACTTTTTTACCGAATTTTAAACGACATACTAACCTATGACTTTTTTACCAAATTTGAAACGACATGCTAACCTATGACTTTTTTATCATATTTGAAACGACATGCTAACCTATGACTTTTTTACCGAATTTCGGACGACATGCTAACCTATGACTTTTTTATCATATTTTAAACGACATGCTAACCTATGACTTTTTTACCGAATTTCGGACGACATACTGACCTATGACTTTTTTTATCATATTTTAAACGACATACTAACCTATGACTTTTTTATCAAATTTCGAACGACATTCTAACCTATGACTTTTTTACCGAATTTCGGACGACATACTGACCTATGACTTTTTCATCATATTTTAAACGACATACTAACCTATGACTTTTTTATCAAATTTCTTACGACATACTAACCGATGACTTTTTTATCACATTTCGGACGACATACTAACCTATGACTTTTTTATCACATTTTAAACGACATGCTAACCTATGACTTTTTTACCGAATTTCGGACGACATACTAACCTATGACTTTTTTATCACATTTCGGACGACATGCTAACCTATGACTTTTTTACCGAATTTCGGACGACATACTAACCTATGACTTTTTCATCATATTTTAAACGACATACTAACCTATGACTTTTTTATCAAATTTCGGACGACATACTAACCTCTGACTTTTTTACCGAATTTCGGACGACATACTAACCTATGACTTTTTTACCGAATTTCGGACGACATACTAACCTATGACTTTTTTACCGAATTTTAAACGACATACTAACCTATGACTTTTTTACCGAATTTTAAACGACATACTAACCTATGACTTTTTTACCGAATTTCGGACGACATACTAACCTATGACTTTTTTACCGAATTTTAAACGACATACTAACCTATGACTTTTTTATCACATTTCGGACGACATGCTAACCTATGACTTTTTTACCGAATTTCGGACGACATACTAACCTATGACTTTTTCATCATATTTTAAACGACATACTAACCTATGACTTTTTTATCAAATTTCGGACGACATACTAACCTCTGACTTTTTTACCGAATTTCGGACGACATACTAACCTATGACTTTTTTACCGAATTTCGGACGACATACTAACCTATGACTTTTTTACCGAATTTTAAACGACATACTAACCTATGACTTTTTTACCGAATTTCGGACGACATACTAACCTATGACTTTTTTATCACATTTCGGACGACATGCTAACCTATGACTTTTTTACCGAATTTCGGACGACATACTAACCTGTGACTTTTTCATCATATTTTAAACGACATACTAACCTATGACTTTTTTACCGAATTTCGGACGACATACTAACCTATGACTTTTTTACCGAATTTTAAACGACATACTAACCTATGACTTTTTTACCGAATTTCGGACGACATACTAACCTATGACTTTTTTATCACATTTCGGACGACATGCTAACCTATGACTTTTTTACCGAATTTCGGACGACATACTAACCTATGACTTTTTCATCATATTTTAAACGACATACTAACCTATGACTTTTTTATCAAATTTCGGACGACATACTAACCTCTGACTTTTTTACCGAATTTCGGACGACATACTAACCTATGACTTTTTTACCGAATTTCGGACGACATACTAACCTATGACTTTTTTACCGAATTTTAAACGACATACTAACCTATGACTTTTTTACCGAATTTTAAACGACATACTAACCTATGACTTTTTTACCGAATTTCGGACGACATACTAACCTATGACTTTTTTACCGAATTTTAAACGACATACTAACCTATGACTTTTTTATCACATTTCGGACGACATGCTAACCTATGACTTTTTTACCGAATTTCGGACGACATACTAACCTATGACTTTTTTACCGAATTTCGGACGACATACTAACCTATGACTTTTTTACCGAATTTTAAACGACATACTAACCTATGACTTTTTTACCGAATTTCGGACGACATACTAACCTATGACTTTTTCATCATATTTTAAACGACATACTAACCTATGACTTTTTTATCAAATTTCGGACGACATACTAACCTCTGACTTTTTTACCGAATTTCGGACGACATACTAACCTATGACTTTTTTACCGAATTTCGGACGACATACTAACCTATGACTTTTTTACCGAATTTTAAACGACATACTAACCTATGACTTTTTTACCGAATTTCGGACGACATACTAACCTATGACTTTTTTATCGCATTTCGGACGACATGCTAACCTATGACTTTTTTACCGAATTTCGGACGACATACTAACCTATGACTTTTTCATCATATTTTAAACGACATACTAACCTATGACTTTTTTATCATATTTTAAACGACATACTAACCTTTGACTTTTTTACGGAATTTCGGACGACATACTAACCCATGACTTTTTTATCAAATTTTAAACGACATACTAACCTATGAATTTTTCATCATATTTTAAACGACATACTAACCTATGACTTTTTTACCGAATTTCGGAAGACATACTAACGTATGACTTTTTTACCGAATTTTGGACGACATACTAACCTATGACTTTTTTACCGAATTTTGGACGACATACTAACCTATGACTATTTCACCGAATTTCGGACGACATGCTAACCTATGACTTTTTTACCGAATTTTGGACGACATACTAACCTATGACTTTTTTATCATATTTTAAACGACGTGCTAACCTATGACTTTTTTACCGAATTTCGGACGACATACTGACCTATGACTTTTTTTATCATATTTTAAACGACATACTAACCTATGACTTTTTTATCATATTTGAAACGACATACTAACCTATGACTTTTTTACCGAATTTCGGACAACATACTAACCTATGACTTTTTTATCATATTTTAAAAGAAATACTAACCTATGACTTTTTTATCAAATTTCGAACGACATACTAACCTATGACTTTTTTACCGAATTTCGGACGACATACTGACCTATGACTTTTTCATCATATTTTAAACGACATACTAACCTATGACTTTTTTACCGAATTTCGGACGACATACTGACCTATGACTTTTTTTTATCATATTTTAAACGACATACTAACCTATGACTTTTTTATTATATTTGAAACGACATACTAACCTATGACTTTTTTATCAAATTTCTTACGACATACTAACCTATGACTTTTTTATCACATTTCGGACGACATGCTAACCTATGACTTTTTTACCGAATTTCGGACGACATACTAACCTATGACTTTTTTATCACATTTCGGATGACATGCTAACCTATGACTTTTTCATCATATTTTAAACGACATACTAACCTATGACTTTTTTACCGAATTTCGGACGACATGCTAACCTATGACTTTTTTACCGAATTTCGGACGACATACTAACCTATGACTTTTTTACCGAATTTCGGACGACATACTAACCTATGACTTTTTTATCACATTTCGGACGACATGCTAACCTATGACTTTTTTACCGAATTTCAGACGACATACTAACCTATGACTTTTTCATCATATTTTAAACGACATACTAACCTATGACTTTTTTACGGAATTTCGGACGACATACTAACCTATGACTTTTTTATCAAATTTTAAACGACATACTAACCTATGACTTTTTTACGGAATTTCGGACGACATACTAACCTATGACTTTTTTATCAAATTTTAAACGACATACTAACCTATGACTTTTTTATCATATTTTAAACGACATGCTAACCTATGACTTTTTTATCAAATTTTAAACGACATACTAACCTATGAATTTTTCATCATATTTTAAACGACATACTAACCTATGACTTTTTTATCAAATTTCGGACGACATGCTAACCTATGACTTTTTCATCATATTTTAAACGACATACTAACCTATGACTTTTTTATCAAATTTCGGACGACATGCTAACCTATGACTTTTTCATCATATTTTAAACGACATACTAACCTATGACTTTTTTATCATATTTTAAACGACATACTAACCTTTGACTTTTTTACGGAATTTCGGACGACATACTAACCCATTACTTTTTTATCAAATTTTAAACGACATACTAACCTATGAATTTTTCATCATATTTTAAACGACATACTAACCTATGACTTTTTTACCGAATTTCGGAAGACATACTAACGTATGACTTTTTTACCGAATTTCGGACGACATACTAACCTATGACTTTTTTACCGAATTTTGGACGACATACTAACCTATGACTATTTCACCGAATTTCGGACGACATGCTAACCTATGACTTTTTTACCGAATTTTGGACGACATACTAACCTATGACTTTTTTACCAAATTTGAAACGACATGCTAACCTATGACTTTTTTATCATATTTGAAACGACATGCTAACCTATGACTTTTTTACCGAATTTTAAACGACATACTAACCTATGACTTTTTTACCAAATTTGAAACGACATGCTAACCTATGACTTTTTTATCATATTTGAAACGACATGCTAACCTATGACTTTTTTACCGAATTTCGGACGACATGCTAACCTATGACTTTTTTATCATATTTTAAACGACATGCTAACCTATGACTTTTTTACCGAATTTCGGACGACATACTGACCTATGACTTTTTTTATCATATTTTAAACGACATACTAACCTATGACTTTTTTATCAAATTTCGAACGACATTCTAACCTATGACTTTTTTACCGAATTTCGGACGACATACTGACCTATGACTTTTTCATCATATTTTAAACGACATACTAACCTATGACTTTTTTATCAAATTTCTTACGACATACTAACCGATGACTTTTTTATCACATTTCGGACGACATACTAACCTATGACTTTTTTATCACATTTTAAACGACATGCTAACCTATGACTTTTTTACCGAATTTCGGACGACATACTAACCTATGACTTTTTTATCACATTTCGGACGACATACTAACCTATGACTTTTTCATCATATTTTAAACGACATACTAACCTATGACTTTTTTACCGAATTTCGGACGACATACTAACCTATGACTTTTTTACCGAATTTTAAACGACATACTAACCTATGACTTTTTTACCGAATTTCGGACGACATGCTAACCTATTACTTTTTTACCGAATTTCGGACGACATACTAACCTATGACTTTTTCATCATATTTTAAACGACATACTAACCTATGACTTTTTTATCACATTTCGGACGACATGCTAACCTATGACTTTTTTACCGAATTTCGGACGACATACTAACCTATGACTTTTTCATCATATTTTAAACGACATACTAACCTATGACTTTTTTATCAAATTTCGGACGACATACTAACCTCTGACTTTTTTACCGAATTTCGGACGACATACTAACCTATGACTTTTTTACCGAATTTCGGACGACATACTAACCTATGACTTTTTTACCGAATTTTAAACGACATACTAACCTATGACTTTTTTACCGAATTTTAAACGACATACTAACCTATGACTTTTTTACCGAATTTCGGACGACATACTAACCTATGACTTTTTTATCACATTTCGGACGACATGCTAACCTATGACTTTTTTACCGAATTTCGGACGACATACTAACCTATGACTTTTTCATCATATTTTAAACGACATACTAACCTATGACTTTTTTATCAAATTTCGGACGACATACTAACCTCTGACTTTTTTACCGAATTTCGGACGACATACTAACCTATGACTTTTTTACCGAATTTCGGACGACATACTAACCTATGACTTTTTTACCGAATTTTAAACGACATACTAACCTATGACTTTTTTACCGAATTTCGGACGACATACTAACCTATGACTTTTTTATCACATTTCGGACGACATGCTAACCTATGACTTTTTTACCGAATTTCGGACGACATACTAACCTGTGACTTTTTCATCATATTTTAAACGACATACTAACCTATGACTTTTTTATCAAATTTCGGACGACATACTAACCTCTGACTTTTTTACCGAATTTCGGACGACATACTAACCTATGACTTTTTTACCGAATTTCGGACGACATACTAACCTATGACTTTTTTACCGAATTTTAAACGACATACTAACCTATGACTTTTTTACCGAATTTCGGACGACATACTAACCTATGACTTTTTCATCATATTTTAAACGACATACTAACCTATGACTTTTTTATCAAATTTCGGACGACATACTAACCTCTGACTTTTTCATCATATTTTAAACGACATACTAACCTATGACTTTTTTATCATATTTTAAACGACATACTAACCTTTGACTTTTTTACGGAATTTCGGACGACATACTAACCCATGACTTTTTTATCAAATTTTAAACGACATACTAACCTATGAATTTTTCATCATATTTTAAACGACACACTAACCTATGACTTTTTTACCGAATTTCGGAAGACATACTAACCTATGACTTTTTTACCGAATTTTGGACGACATACTAACCTATGACTATTTCACCGAATTTCGGACGACATGCTAACCTATGACTTTTTTATCATATTTTAAACGACGTGCTAACCTATGACTTTTTTACCGAATTTCGGACGACATACTGACCTATGACTTTTTTTATCATATTTTAAACGACATACTAACCTATGACTTTTTTATCATATTTGAAACGACATACTAACCTATGACTTTTTTACCGAATTTCGGACAACATACTAACCTATGACTTTTTTATCATATTTTAAAAGAAATACTAACCTATGACTTTTTTATCAAATTTCGAACGACATACTAACCTATGACTTTTTTACCGAATTTCGGACGACATACTGACCTATGACTTTTTCATCATATTTTAAACGACATACTAACCTATGACTTTTTTACCGAATTTCGGACGACATACTGACCTATGACTTTTTTTTATCATATTTTAAACGACATACTAACCTATGACTTTTTTATTATATTTGAAACGACATACTAACCTATGACTTTTTTATCAAATTTCTTACGACATACTAACCTATGACTTTTTTATCACATTTCGGACGACATGCTAACCTATGACTTTTTTACCGAATTTCGGACGACATACTAACCTATGACTTTTTTATCACATTTCGGATGACATGCTAACCTATGACTTTTTCATCATATTTTAAACGACATACTAACCTATGACTTTTTTACCGAATTTCGGACGACATGCTAACCTATGACTTTTTTACCGAATTTCGGACGACATACTAACCTATGACTTTTTTACCGAATTTCGGACGACATACTAACCTATGACTTTTTTATCACATTTCGGACGACATGCTAACCTATGACTTTTTTACCGAATTTCAGACGACATACTAACCTATGACTTTTTCATCATATTTTAAACGACATACTAACCTATGACTTTTTTACGGAATTTCGGACGACATACTAACCTATGACTTTTTTATCAAATTTTAAACGACATACTAACCTATGACTTTTTTACGGAATTTCGGACGACATACTAACCTATGACTTTTTTATCAAATTTTAAACGACATACTAACCTATGACTTTTTTATCATATTTTAAACGACATGCTAACCTATGACTTTTTTATCAAATTTTAAACGACATACTAACCTATGAATTTTTCATCATATTTTAAACGACATACTAACCTATGACTTTTTTACCGAATTTCGGAAGACATACTAATGTATGACTTTTTTACCGAACTTCGGACGACATACTAACCTATGACTTTTTTACCGAATTTCGGACGACATACTAACCTATGACTTTTTTACCGAATTTCGGACGACATGCTAACCTATGACTTTTTTACCGAATTTTAAACGACATACTAACCTATGACTTTTTTACCAAATTTGAAACGACATGCTAACCTATGACTTTTTTATCATATTTGAAACGACATGCTAACCTATGACTTTTTTACCGAATTTCGGACGACATGCTAACCTATGACTTTTTTATCATATTTTAAACGACATGCTAACCTATGACTTTTTTACCGAATTTCGGACGACATACTGACCAATGACTTTTTTTATCATATTTTAAACGACATACTAACCTATGACTTTTTTATCATATTTCGGACGACATGCTAACCTATGACTTTTTCATCATATTTTAAACGACATACTAACCTATGACTTTTTTACCGAATTTTGGACGACATGCTAACCTATGACTTTTTCATCATATTTTAAACGACGTGCTAACCTATGACTTTTTTACCGAATTTCGGACGACATACTGACCTATGACTTTTTTTATCATATTTTAAACGACATACTAACCTATGACTTTTTTATCATATTTGAAACGACATACTAACCTATGACTTTTTTACCGAATTTCGGACAACATACTAACCTATGACTTTTTTATCATATTTTAAAAGAAATACTAACCTATGACTTTTTTATCAAATTTCGAACGACATACTAACCTATGACTTTTTTACCGAATTTCGGACGACATACTGACCTATGACTTTTTCATCATATTTTAAACGACATACTAACCTATGACTTTTTTACCGAATTTCGGACAACATACTAACCTATGACTTTTTTATCATATTTTAAAAGAAATACTAACCTATGACTTTTTTATCAAATTTCGAACGACATACTAACCTATGACTTTTTTACCGAATTTCGGACGACATACTGACCTATGACTTTTTCATCATATTTTAAACGACATACTAACCTATGACTTTTTTACCGAATTTCGGACGACATACTGACCTATGACTTTTTTTATCATATTTTAAACGACATACTAACCTATGACTTTTTTATTATATTTGAAACGACATACTAACCTATGACTTTTTTATCAAATTTCTTACGACATACTAACCTATGACTTTTTTATCACATTTCGGACGACATGCTAACCTATGACTTTTTTACCGAATTTCGGACGACATACTAACCTATGACTTTTTTATCACATTTCGGATGACATGCTAACCTATGACTTTTTCATCATATTTTAAACGACATACTAACCTATGACTTTTTTACCGAATTTCGGACGACATACTATGACTTTTTTACCGAATTTCGGACGACATACTAACCTATGACTTTTTTATCACATTTCGGACGACATACTAACCTATGACTTTTTTATCACATTTCGGACGACATGCTAACCTATGACTTTTTTATCACATTTCGGACGACATGCTAACCTATGACTTTTTTACCGAATTTCGGACGACATACTAACCTATGACTTTTTTATCACATTTCGGACGACATGCTAACCTATGACTTTTTTACCGAATTTCGGACGACATACTAACCTATGACTTTTTTATCATATTTTAAACGACATACTAACCTATGACTTTTTTACAGAATTTCCCACAACATACTAACCTATGACTTTTTTACCGAATTTCGGACGACATACTAACCTATGACTTTTTTATCATATTTGAAACGACATACTAACCTATGACTTTTTTACCGAATTTTAAACGACATGCTAACCTATGACTTTTTTATCAAATTTCGGACGACATACTAACCTGACTTTTTCATCATATTTTAAACGACATACTAACCTTTGACTTTTTTATCATATTTTAAACGACATGCTAACCTATGACTTTCTTACCGAATTTCGGACGACATACTAACCTTTGACTTTTTCATCATATTTTAAACGACATACTAACCTATGACTTTTTTACCGAATTTGAAACGACATACTAACCTATGACTTTTTCATCATATTTTAAACGACATACTAACCTATGACTTTTTTATCACATTTTAAACGACATGCTAACCTATGACTTTTTTATCAAATTTCAGACGACATACTAACCTATGACTTTTTTATCATATTTTAAACGACATGCTAACCTATGACTTTTTTATCATATTTTAAACGACATACTAACCTATGACTTTTTTATCAAATTTCGGACGACATGCTAACCTATGACATTTTTATCATATTTTAAACGACATACTAACCTATGACTTTTTTACCGAATTTCGGAAGACATACTAACGTATGACTTTTTTACCGAATTTTGGACGACATACTAACCTATGACTATTTCACCGAATTTCGGACGACATGCTAACCTATGACTTTTTTACCGAATTTTGGACGACATACTAACCTATGACTTTTTTACCGAATTTCGGACGACATACTAACCTATGACTTTTTTATCAAATTTTAAACGACATACTAACCTATGACTTTTTTACCGAATTTCGGAAGACATACTAACGTATGACTTTTTTACCGAATTTCGGACGACATACTAACCTATGACTTTTTTACCGAATTTCGGACGACATACTAACCTATGACTATTTCACCGAATTTCGGACGACATGCTAACCTATGACTTTTTTACCGAATTTTGGACGACATACTAACCTATGACTTTTTTACCGAATTTCGGACGACATACTAACCTATGACTTTTTTACCGAATTTCGGACGACATGCTAACCTATGACTTTTTTACCGAATTTTAAACGACATACTAACCTATGACTTTTTTACCAAATTTGAAACGACATGCTAACCTATGACTTTTTTATCATATTTTAAACGACATGCTAACCTATGACTTTTTTACCGAATTTTGGACGACATGCTAACCTATGACTTTTTTATCATATTTTAAACGACATGCTAACCTATGACTTTTTTACCGAATTTTGGACGACATACTGACCTATGACTTTTTTTATCATATTTTAAACGACATACTAACCTATGACTTTTTTATCATATTCGAAACGACATACTAACCTATGACTTTTTTACCGAATTTCGGACAACATACTAACCTATGACTTTTTTACCGAATTTCGGACGACATGCTAACCTATGACTTTTTTATCATATTTTAAAAGAAATACTAACCTATGACTTTTTTATCAAATTTCGAACGACATACTAACCTATGACTTTTTTACCGAATTTCGGACGACATACTGACCTATGACTTTTTCATCATATTTTAAACGACATACTAACCTATGACTTTTTTACCGAATTTCGGACGACATACTGACCTATGACTTTTTTTTATCATATTTTAAACGACATACTAACCTATGACTTTTTTATTATATTTGAAACGACATACTAACCTATGACTTTTTTATCACATTTCGGACGACATGCTAACCTATGACTTTTTTATCACATTTTAAACGACATGCTAACCTATGACTTTTTTACCGAATTTCGGACGACATACTAACCTATGACTTTTTTATCACATTTCGGACAACATGCTAACCTATGACTTTTTCATTATATTTTAAACGACATACTAACCTATGACTTTTTTACCGAATTTCGGCCGACATGCTAACCTATGACTTTTTTACCGAATTTCGGACGACATACTAACCTATGACTTTTTTACCGAATTTTAAACGACATACTAACCTATGACTTTTTTACCGAATTTCGGACGACATACTAACCTATGACTTTTTTATCACATTTCGGACGACATGCTAACCTATGACTTTTTTACCGAATTTCGGACGACATACTAACCTATGACTTTTTTATCATATTTTAAACGACATACTAACCTATGACTTTTTTACAGAATTTCCGACAACATACTAACCTATGACTTTTTTACCGAATTTCGGACGACATACTAACCTATGACTATTTCACCGAATTTCGGACGACATGCTAACCTATGACTTTTTTACCGAATTTTGGACGACATACTAACCTATGACTTTTTTACCGAATTTCGGACGACATACTAACCTATGACTTTTTTACCGAATTTCGGACGACATGCTAACCTATGACTTTTTTACCGAATTTTAAACGACATACTAACCTATGACTTTTTTACCAAATTTGAAACGACATGCTAACCTATGACTTTTTTATCATATTTTAAACGACATGCTAACCTATGACTTTTTTACCGAATTTCGGACGACATGCTAACCTATGACTTTTTTATCATATTTTAAACGACATGCTAACCTATGACTTTTTTACCGAATTTCGGACGACATACTGACCTATGACTTTTTTTATCATATTTTAAACGACATACTAACCTATGACTTTTTTATCATATTTGAAACGACATACTAACCTATGACTTTTTTACCGAATTTCGGACAACATACTAACCTATGACTTTTTTATCATATTTTAAAAGAAATACTAACCTATGACTTTTTTATCAAATTTCGAACGACATACTAACCTATGACTTTTTTACCGAATTTCGGACGACATACTGACCTATGACTTTTTCATCATATTTTAAACGACATACTAACCTATGACTTTTTTACCGAATTTCGGACGACATACTGACCTATGACTTTTTTTATCATATTTTAAACGACATACTAACCTATGACTTTTTTATTATATTTGAAACGACATACTAACCTATGACTTTTTTATCACATTTCGGCGACATGCTAACCTATGACTTTTTTACCGAATTTCGGACGACATACTAACCTATGACTTTTTTATCACATTTCGGACAACATGCTAACCTATGACTTTTTCATTATATTTTAAACGACATACTAACCTATGACTTTTTTACCGAATTTCGGACGACATGCTAACCTATGACTTTTTTACCGAATTTCGGACGACATACTAACCTATGACTTTTTTACCGAATTTTAAACGACATACTAACCTATGACTTTTTTACCGAATTTCGGACGACATACTAACCTATGACTTTTTTATCACATTTCGGACGACATGCTAACCTATGACTTTTTTACCGAATTTCGGACGACATACTAACCTATGACTTTTTTATCATATTTTAAACGACATACTAACCTATGACTTTTTTACAGAATTTCCGACAACATACTAACCTATGACTTTTTTACAGAATTTCGGACGACATACTAACCTATGACTTTTTTATCATATTTGAAACGACATACTAACCTATGACTTTTTTACCGAATTTTAAACGACATACTAACCTATGACTTTTTTATCATATTTGAAACGACATACTAACCTATGACTTTTTTACCGAATTTTAAACGACATACTAACCTATGACTTTTTTACCGAATTTTAAACGACATGCTAACCTATGACTTTTTTATCAAATTTCGGACGACATACTAACCTGACTTTTTCATCATATTTTAAACGACATACTAACCTTTGACTTTTTCATCATATTTTAAACGACATACTAACCTATGACTTTTTTACCGAATTTGAAACGACATACTAACCTATGACTTTTTTATCATATTTTAAACGACATACTAACCTATGACTTTTTTATCAAATTTCAGACGACATACTAACCTATGACTTTTTTATCATATTTTAAACGACATGCTAACCTATGACTTTTTTATCATATTTTAAACGACATACTAACCTATGACTTTTTTATCATATTTGAAACGACATACTAACCTATGACTTTTTTACCGAATTTTAAACGACATGCTAACCTATGACTTTTTTATCAAATTTCAGACGACATACTAACCTATGACTTTTTTACCGAATTTCGGACGACATACTAACCTATGACTTTTTTACCGAATTTCGGACGACATACTAACCTATGACTTTTTTACCGAATTTCGGACGACATACTAACCTTTGACTTTTTTATCATATTTTAAACGACATGCTAACCTATGACTTTTTTATCAAATTTCAGACGACATGCTAACCTATGACTTTTTTATCATATTTTAAACGACATACTAACCTATGACTTTTTTATCATATTTGAAACGACATACTAACCTATGACTTTTTTATCAAATTTCAGACGACATACTAACCTATGACTTTTTTACCGAATTTCGGACGACATACTAACCTATGACTTTTTTACCGAATTTCGGACGACATACTAACCTATGACTTTTTTACCGAATTTCGGACGACATACTAACCTATGACTTTTTCATCATATTTTAAACGACATACTAACCTTTGACTTTTTTATTATATTTTAAACGACATGCTAACCTATGACTTTTTTACCGAATTTTGGACGACATACTAACCTGTGACTTTTTCATCATATTTTAAATGACATACTAATCTATGACTTTTTTACCGAATTGTAAACGACATACTAACCTATGACTTTTTTATCACATTTTAAACGACATGCTAACCTATGACTTTTTTATCAAATTTCAGACGACATACTAACCTATGACTTTTTTATCATATTTTAAACGACATGCTAACCTATGACTTTTTTATCATATTTGAAACGACATACTAACCTATGACTTTTTTATCATATTTGAAACGACATACTAACCTATGACTTTTTTACCGAATTTTAAACGACATGCTAACCTATGACTTTTTTATCAAATTTCAGACGACATACTAACCTATGACTTTTTTACCGAATTTCGGACGACATACTAACCTATGACTTTTTTACCGAATTTCGGACGACATACTAACCTATGACTTTTTTACCGAATTTCGGACGACATACTAACCTATGACTTTTTCATCATATTTTAAACGACATACTAACCTTTGACTTTTTTATTATATTTTAAACGACATGCTAACCTATGACTTTTTTACCGAATTTTGGACGACATACTAACCTGTGACTTTTTCATCATATTTTAAATGACATACTAACCTATGACTTTTTCATCATATTTTAAACGACATACTAATCTATGACTTTTTTACCGAATTGTAAACGACATACTAACCTATGAATTTTTTATCATATTTGAAACGACAGGCTAACCTATGACTTTTTTATCACATTTCGGACGACATACTAACCTATGACTTTTTTATCAAATTTCGGACGACATACTAACCTTTGACTTTTTCATCATATTTTAAACGACATACTAACCTATGACTTTTTCACCGAATTTCGGACGACATACTAACCTTTGACTTTTTTTATCATATTTTAAACGACATACTAACCTATGACTTTTTTACCGAATTTCGGACGACATACTAACCTTTGACTTTTTTTATCATATTTTAAACGACATGCTAACCTATGACTTTTTCATCATATTTTAAACGACATGCTAACCTATGACTTTTTTACCGAATTTCGGACGACATACTAACCTATGACTTTTTCATCATATTTGAAACGACATGCTAACCTATGACTTTTTCATCATATTTTAAACGACATGCTAACCTATGACTTTTTTACCGAATTTCGGACGACATACTAACCTATGACTTTTTTATCACATTTCGGACGACATACTAACCTATGACTTTTTTATCACATTTTAAACGACATGCTAACCTATGACTTTTTTACCGAATTTCGGACGACATACTAACCTATGACTTTTTCATCATATTTTAAACGACATACTAACCTTTGACTTTTTTATCATATTTTAAACGACATACTAACCTTTGACTTTTTTATCATATTTTAAACGACATGCTAACCTATGACTTTTTTACCGAATTTCGGACGACATACTAACCTTTGACTTTTTCATCATATTTTAAACGACATACTAACCTATGACTTTTTTACCGAATTTTAAACGACATACTAACCTATGAATTTTTTATCATATTTGAAACGACATGCTAACCTATGACTTTTTTATCACATTTCGGACGACATGCTAACCTATGACTTTTTTACCGAATTTCGGACGACATACTAACCTATGACTTTTTTACCGAATTTCGGACGACATACTAACCTATGACTTTTTTACCGAATTTCGGACGACATACTAACCTATGACTTTTTTACCGAATTTTAAACGACATACTAACCTATGACTTTTTTATCACATTTTAAACGACATACTAACCTATGACTTTTTCATCATATTTTAAACGACATACTAACCTTTGACTTTTTTATTATATTTTAAACGACATGCTAACCTATGACTTTTTTACCGAATTTTGGACGACATACTAACCTATGACTTTTTCATCATATTTTAAACGACATACTAACCTTTGACTTTTTCATCATATTTTAAACGACATACTAACCTATGACTTTTTTACCGAATTGTAAACGACATACTAACCTATGAATTTTTTATCACATTTCGGACGACATGCTAACCTATGACTTTTTTACCGAATTTCGGACGACATGCTAACCTATGACTTTTTCATCATATTTTAAACGACATACTAACCTTTGACTTTTTCATCATATTTTAAACGACATACTAACGTATGACTTTTTTACCGAATTGTAAACGACATACTAACCTATGAATTTTTTATCACATTTCGGACGACATGCTAACCTATGACTTTTTTATCAAATTTCGGACGACATACTAACCTTTGACTTTTTCATCATATTTTAAACGACATACTAACCTATGACTTTTTTACCGAATTGTAAACGACATACGAACCTATGAATTTTTTATCACATTTCGGACGATAGGCTAACCTATGACTTTTTCATCATATTTTAAACGACATACTAACCTATGACTTTTTTACCGAATTTCGGACGACATACTAACCTATGACTTTTTTACCGAATTTCGGACGACATACTAACCTATGACTTTTTTACCGAATTTCGGACGACATACTAACCTATGACTTTTTCATCATATTTTAAACGACATACTAACCTTTGACTTTTTTATCATATTTTAAACGACATGCTAACCTATGACTTTTTTACCGAATTTCGGACGACATACTAACCTTTGACTTTTTTATCATATTTTAAACGACATACTAACCTATGACTTTTTTACGGAATTTCGGACGACATGCTAACCTATGACTTTTTTATCATATTTGAAACGACATACTAACCTATGACTTTTTTATCATATTTGAAATGACATACTAACCTATGACTTTTTTATCATATTTGAAACGACATACTAACCTATGACTTTTTTACCGAATTTTAAACGACATACTAACCTATGAATTTTTTATCATATTTGAAACGACATGCTAACCTATGACTTTTTTACCGAATTTTGGACGACATACTAACCTATGACTTTTTCATCATATTTTAAACGACATACTAACCTATGACTTTTTCATCATATTTTAAATGACATATTAACCTATGACTTTTTTACCGAATTTCGGACGACATACTAACCTATGACTTTTTTATCATATTTTAAACGACATGCTAACCTATGACTTTTTTATCATATTTTAAACGACATACTAACCTATGACTTTTTTATCATATTTGAAACGACATACTAACCTATGACTTTTTTACCGAATTTTAAACGACATGCTAACCTATGACTTTTTTATCAAATTTCAGACGACATACTAACCTATGACTTTTTTACCGAATTTCGGACGACATACTAACCTATGACTTTTTTACCGAATTTCGGACGACATACTAACCTATGACTTTTTTACCGAATTTCGGACGACATACTAACCTATGACTTTTTCATCATATTTTAAACGACATGCTAACCTATGACTTTTTTACCGAATTTTGGACGACATACTAACCTGTGACTTTTTCATCATATTTTAAATGACATACTAACCTATGACTTTTTCATCATATTTTAAACGACATGCTAACCTATGACTTTTTTACCGAATTTCGGACGACATACTAACCTATGACTTTTTTATCACATTTCGGACGACATACTAACCTATGACTTTTTTATCACATTTTAAACGACATGCTAACCTATGACTTTTTTAGCGAATTTCGGACGACATACTAACCTATGACTTTTTTACCGAATTTCGAACGACATGCTAACCTATGACTTTTTTACCGAATTTCGGACGACATACTAACCTATGACTTTTTCATCATATTTTAAACGACATACTAACCTTTGACTTTTTTATCATATTTTAAACGACATGCTAACCTATGACTTTTTTACCGAATTTCGGACGACATACTAACCTATGACTTTTTTATCAAATTTCGGACGACATACTAACCTATGACTTTTTTACCGAATTTCGGACGACATACTAACCTCTGACTTTTTCATCATATTTTAAACGACATACTAACCTATGACTTTTTTATCATATTTGAAACGACATACTAACCTTTGACTTTTTTATCATATTTGAAACGACATACTAACCTATGACTTTTTTATCATATTTGAAACGACATGCTAACCTATGACTTTTTTACCGAATTTTAAACGACATGCTAACCTATGACTTTTTTACGGAATTTCGGACGACATGCTAACCTATGACTTTTTCATCATATTTTAAACGACATACTAACCTTTGACTTTTTCATCATATTTTAAACGACATACTAACCTATGACTTTTTTACCGAATTGTAAACGACATACTAACCTATGACTTTTTTACCGAATTTCGGACGACATACTAACCTATGACTTTTTTACCGAATTTCGGACGACATACTAACCTATGAATTTTTCATCATATTTTAAACGACATACTAACCTATGACTTTTTTATCATATTTGAAACGACATGCTAACCTATGACTTTTTTATCACATTTCGGACGACATACTAACCTATGACTTTTTTATCACATTTTAAACGACATGCTAACCTATGACTTTTTCATCATATTTTAAACGACATACTAAGCTATGACTTTTTTACCGAATTTCGAACGACATGCTAACCTATGACTTTTTTACCGAATTTCGGACGACATACTAACCTATGACTTTTTTACCAAATTTTAAACGACATACTAACCTATGACTTTTTTACCGAATTTCGGACGACATACTAACCTATGACTTTTTTATCAAATTTCGGACGACATACTAACCTCTGACTTTTTCATCATATTTTAAACGACATGCTAACCTATGACTTTTTCACCGAATTTCGGACGACATACTGACCTATGACTTTTTTTATCATATTTTAAACGACATACTAACCTATGACTTTTTTATCATATTTGAAACGACATACTAACCTATGACTTTTTTACCGAATTTCGGACAACATGCTAACCTATGACTTTTTTACCGAATTTCGGACGACATACTAACCTATGACTTTTTTATCACATTTCGGACGACATGCTAACCTATGACTTTTTTACCGAATTTCGGACGACATACTAACCTATGACTTTTTCATCATATTTTAAACGACATACTAACCTATGACTTTTTTACCAAATTTCGGACGACATGCTAACCTCTGACTTTTTCATCATATTTGAAACGACATACTAACCTATGACTTTTTTATCAAATTTCGGACGACATACTAACCTATGACTTTTTTACCAAATTTCGGACGACATGCAAACCTATGACTTTTTCACCGAATTTCGGACGACATACTAACCTTTGACTTTTTTTATCATATTTTAAACGACATGCTAACCTATGACTTTTTCATCATATTTTAAACGACATACTAACCTATGACTTTTTTACCGAATTTCGGACAACATACTAAACTTTGACTTTTTTACCGAATTTCGGACGACATACTAACCTATGAATTTTTCATCATATTTTAAACGACATACTAACCTATGACTTTTTTATCATATTTGAAACGACATGCTAACCTATGACTTTTTCATCATATTTTAAACGACATGCTAACCTATGACTTTTTTACCGAATTTCGGACGACATACTAACCTATGACTTCTTTATCACATTTTAAACGACATGCTAACCTATGACTTTTTTATCACATTTCGGACGACATACTAACCTTTGACTTTTTTATCACATTTTAAACGACATGCTAACCTATGACTTTTTTACCGAATTTCGGACGACATGCTAACCTATGACTTTTTTATCACATTTCGGACGACATGCTAACCTATGACTTTTTCATCATATTTTAAACGACATACTAACCTATGACTTTTTTACCGAATTTCGAACGACATGCTAACCTATGACTTTTTTACCGAATTTCGGACGACATACTAACCTATGACTTTTTTACCGAATTTTAAACGACATACTAACCTATGACTTTTTTACCGAATTTCGGACGACATACTAACCTATGACTTTTTTATCACATTTCGGACGACATGCTAACCTATGACTTTTTTATCACATTTCGGACGACATGCTAACCTATGACTTTTTTACCGAATTTTAAACGACATACTAACCTATGACTTTTTCATCATATTTTAAACGACATACTAACCTATGACTTTTTTATCAAATTTCGGACGACATACTAACCTATGACTTTTTTACCGAATTTCGGACGACATACTAACCTATGACTTTTTTACCAAATTTCGGACGACATGCTAACCTATGACTTTTTCATCATATTTTAAACGACATGCTAACCTATGACTTTTTCACCGAATTTCGGACGACATACTAACCTATGACTTTTTTATCATATTTGAAACGACATACTAACCTTTGACTTTTTTTATCAAATTTCGGACGACATACTAACCTTTGACTTTTTTTATCATATTTTAAACGACATACTAACCTATGACTTTTTTACCGAATTTCGGACGACATACTGACCTATGACTTTTTTTTATCATATTTTAAACGACATACTAACCTATGACTTTTTTATCATATTTGAAACGACATACTAACCTATGACTTTTTTACCGAATTTCGGACAACATGCTAACCTATGACTTTTTTACCGAATTTCGGACGACATACTAACCTATGACTTTTTTATCATATTTTAAAAGAAATACTAACCTATGACTTTTTTATCAAATTTCGAACGACATACTAACCTATGACTTTTTTACCGAATTTCGGACGACATACTGACCTATGACTTTTTTACCGAATTTCGGACGACATACTAACCTATGACTTTTTTACCAAATTTCGGACGACATACTAACCTCTGACTTTTTCATCATATTTTAAACGACATGCTAACCTATGTCTTTTTTATCAAATTTCGGACGACATGCTAACCTATGACTTTTTTATCAAATTTCGGGCAGCATACTAACCTCTGACTTTTTCATCATATTTTAAACGACATGCTAACCTATGACTTTTTCACCGAATTTCGGACGACATACTAACCTATGACTTTTTTATCATATTTGAAACGACATACTAACCTATGACTTTTTTACCGAATTTCGGACGACATGCTAACCTATGACTTTTTCATCATATTTTAAACGACATACTAACCTTTGACTTTTTCATCATATTTTAAACGACATACTAACCTATGACTTTTTTACCGAATTGTAAACGACATACTAACCTATGACTTTTTTACCGAATTTCGGACGACATACTAACCTATGACTTTTTTACCGAATTTCGGACGACATACTAACCTATGAATTTTTCATCATATTTTAAACGACATACTAACCTATGACTTTTTTATCATATTTGAAACGACATGCTAACCTATGACTTTTTTATCACATTTCGGACGACATACTAACCTATGACTTTTTTATCACATTTTAAACGACATGCTAACCTATGACTTTTTCATCATATTTTAAACGACATACTAAGCTATGACTTTTTTACCGAATTTCGAACGACATGCTAACCTATGACTTTTTTACCGAATTTCGGACGACATACTAACCTATGACTTTTTTACCAAATTTTAAACGACATACTAACCTATGACTTTTTTACCGAATTTCGGACGACATACTAACCTATGACTTTTTTATCAAATTTCGGACGACATACTAACCTCTGACTTTTTTATCATATTTTAAAAGAAATACTAACCTATGACTTTTTTATCAAATTTCGAACGACATACTAACCTATGACTTTTTTACCGAATTTCGGACGACATACTGACCTATGACTTTTTTACCGAATTTCGGACGACATACTAACCTATGACTTTTTTACCAAATTTCGGACGACATACTAACCTCTGACTTTTTCATCATATTTTAAACGACATGCTAACCTATGTCTTTTTTATCAAATTTCGGACGACATGCTAACCTATGACTTTTTTATCAAATTTCGGGCAGCATACTAACCTCTGACTTTTTCATCATATTTTAAACGACATGCTAACCTATGACTTTTTCACCGAATTTCGGACGACATACTAACCTATGACTTTTTTATCATATTTGAAACGACATACTAACCTATGACTTTTTTACCGAATTTCGGACGACATGCTAACCTATGACTTTTTCATCATATTTTAAACGACATACTAACCTTTGACTTTTTCATCATATTTTAAACGACATACTAACCTATGACTTTTTTACCGAATTGTAAACGACATACTAACCTATGACTTTTTTACCGAATTTCGGACGACATACTAACCTATGACTTTTTTACCGAATTTCGGACGACATACTAACCTATGAATTTTTCATCATATTTTAAACGACATACTAACCTATGACTTTTTTATCATATTTGAAACGACATGCTAACCTATGACTTTTTTATCACATTTCGGACGACATACTAACCTATGACTTTTTTATCACATTTTAAACGACATGCTAACCTATGACTTTTTCATCATATTTTAAACGACATACTAAGCTATGACTTTTTTACCGAATTTCGAACGACATGCTAACCTATGACTTTTTTACCGAATTTCGGACGACATACTAACCTATGACTTTTTTACCAAATTTTAAACGACATACTAACCTATGACTTTTTTACCGAATTTCGGACGACATACTAACCTATGACTTTTTTATCAAATTTCGGACGACATACTAACCTCTGACTTTTTCATCATATTTTAAACGACATGCTAACCTATGACTTTTTCACCGAATTTCGGACGACATACTGACCTATGACTTTTTTTATCATATTTTAAACGACATACTAACCTATGACTTTTTTATCATATTTGAAACGACATACTAACCTATGACTTTTTTACCGAATTTCGGACAACATGCTAACCTATGACTTTTTTACCGAATTTCGGACGACATACTAACCTATGACTTTTTTATCACATTTCGGACGACATGCTAACCTATGACTTTTTTACCGAATTTCGGACGACATACTAACCTATGACTTTTTCATCATATTTTAAACGACATACTAACCTATGACTTTTTTATCAAATTTCGGACGACATACTAACCTATGACTTTTTTACCAAATTTCGGACGACATGCAAACCTATGACTTTTTCACCGAATTTCGGACGACATACTAACCTTTGACTTTTTTTATCATATTTTAAACGACATGCTAACCTATGACTTTTTCATCATATTTTAAACGACATACTAACCTATGACTTTTTTACCGAATTTCGGACAACATACTAAACTATGACTTTTTTACCGAATTTCGGACGACATACTAACCTATGAATTTTTCATCATATTTTAAACGACATACTAACCTATGACTTTTTTATCATATTTGAAACGACATGCTAACCTATGACTTTTTCATCATATTTTAAACGACATGCTAACCTATGACTTTTTTACCGAATTTCGGACGACATACTAACCTATGACTTCTTTATCACATTTTAAACGACATGCTAACCTATGACTTTTTTATCACATTTCGGACGACATACTAACCTTTGACTTTTTTATCACATTTTAAACGACATGCTAACCTATGACTTTTTTACCGAATTTCGGACGACATGCTAACCTATGACTTTTTTATCACATTTCGGACGACATGCTAACCTATGACTTTTTCATCATATTTTAAACGACATACTAACCTATGACTTTTTTACCGAATTTCGAACGACATGCTAACCTATGACTTTTTTACCGAATTTCGGACGACATACTAACCTATGACTTTTTTACCGAATTTTAAACGACATACTAACCTATGACTTTTTTACCGAATTTCGGACGACATACTAACCTATGACTTTTTTATCACATTTCGGACGACATGCTAACCTATGACTTTTTTATCACATTTCGGACGACATGCTAACCTATGACTTTTTTACCGAATTTTAAACGACATACTAACCTATGACTTTTTCATCATATTTTAAACGACATACTAACCTATGACTTTTTTACCAAATTTCGGACGACATGCTAACCTATGACTTTTTCATCATATTTTAAACGACATGCTAACCTATGACTTTTTCACCGAATTTCGGACGACATACTAACCTATGACTTTTTTATCATATTTGAAACGACATACTAACCTTTGACTTTTTTTATCAAATTTCGGACGACATACTAACCTTTGACTTTTTTTATCATATTTTAAACGACATACTAACCTATGACTTTTTTACCGAATTTCGGACGACATACTGACCTATGACTTTTTTTTATCATATTTTAAACGACATACTAACCTATGACTTTTTTATCATATTTTAAACGACATGCTAACCTATGACTTTTTTACCGAATTTCGGACGACATACTAACCTATGACTTTTTTATCACATTTTAAAAGAAATACTAACCTATGACTTTTTTATCACATTTCGGACGACATACTAACCTTTGACTTTTTTATCACATTTTAAACGACATGCTAACCTATGACTTTTTTACCGAATTTCGGACGACATACTAACCTATGACTTTTTTATCACATTTCGGACGACATGCTAACCTATGACTTTTTCATCATATTTTAAACGACATACTAACCTATGACTTTTTTACCGAATTTCGAACGACATGCTAACCTATGACTTTTTTACCGAATTTCGGACGACATGCTAACCTATGACTTTTTTACCGAATTTCGAACGACATGCTAACCTATGACTTTTTTACCGAATTTCGAACGACATGCTAACCTATGACTTTTTTACCGAATTTCGGACGACATACTAACCTATGACTTTTTTACCGAATTTTAAACGACATACTAACCTATGACTTTTTTACCGAATTTCGGACGACATACTAACTTATGACTTTTTTATCACATTTCGGACGACATACTAACCTATGACTTTTTTATCAAATTTTAAACGACATGCTAACCTATGTCTTTTTTATCAAATTTCGGACGACATGCTAACCTATGACTTTTTTATCAAATTTCGGGCAGCATACTAACCTCTGACTTTTTCATCATATTTTAAACGACATGCTAACCTATGACTTTTTCACCGAATTTCGGACGACATACTAACCTATGACTTTTTTATCATATTTGAAACGACATACTAACCTATGACTTTTTTACCGAATTTCGGACGACATGCTAACCTATGACTTTTTCCTCATATTTTAAACGACATACTAACCTTTGACTTTTTCATCATATTTTAAACGACATACTAACCTATGACTTTTTTACCGAATTGTAAACGACATACTAACCTATGACTTTTTTACCGAATTTCGGACGACATACTAACCTATGACTTTTTTACCGAATTTCGGACGACATACTAACCTATGAATTTTTCATCATATTTTAAACGACATACTAACCTATGACTTTTTTATCATATTTGAAACGACATGCTAACCTATGACTTTTTTATCACATTTCGGACGACATACTAACCTATGACTTTTTTATCACATTTTAAACGACATGCTAACCTATGACTTTTTCATCATATTTTAAACGACATACTAAGCTATGACTTTTTTACCGAATTTCGAACGACATGCTAACCTATGACTTTTTTACCGAATTTCGGACGACATACTAACCTATGACTTTTTTACCAAATTTTAAACGACATACTAACCTATGACTTTTTTACCGAATTTCGGACGACATACTAACCTATGACTTTTTTATCAAATTTCGGACGACATACTAACCTCTGACTTTTTCATCATATTTTAAACGACATGCTAACCTATGACTTTTTCACCGAATTTCGGACGACATACTGACCTATGACTTTTTTTATCATATTTTAAACGACATACTAACCTATGACTTTTTTATCATATTTGAAACGACATACTAACCTATGACTTTTTTACCGAATTTCGGACAACATGCTAACCTATGACTTTTTTACCGAATTTCGGACGACATACTAACCTATGACTTTTTTATCACATTTCGGACGACATGCTAACCTATGACTTTTTTACCGAATTTCGGACGACATACTAACCTATGACTTTTTCATCATATTTTAAACGACATACTAACCTATGACTTTTTTATCAAATTTCGGACGACATACTAACCTATGACTTTTTTACCGAATTTCGGACGACATACTAACCTATGACTTTTTTACCAAATTTCGGACGACATGCTAACCTATGACTTTTTCATCATATTTTAAACGACATGCTAACCTATGACTTTTTCACCGAATTTCGGACGACATACTAACCTATGACTTTTTTATCATATTTGAAACGACATACTAACCTTTGACTTTTTTTATCAAATTTCGGACGACATACTAACCTTTGACTTTTTTTATCATATTTTAAACGACATACTAACCTATGACTTTTTTACCGAATTTCGGACGACATACTGACCTATGACTTTTTTTATCATATTTTAAACGACATACTAACCTATGACTTTTTTATCATATTTGAAACGACATACTAACCTATGACTTTTTTACCGAATTTCGGACGACATACTAACCTATGACTTTTTTATCATATTTTAAAAGAAATACTAACCTATGACTTTTTTATCAAATTTCGAACGACATACTAACCTATGACTTTTTTACCGAATTTCGGACGACATACTGACCTATGACTTTTTTACCGAATTTCGGACGACATACTAACCTATGACTTTTTTACCGAATTTCGGACGACATACTAACCTCTGACTTTTTCATCATATTTTAAACGACATACTAACCTATGACTTTTTTACCGAATTTCGGACGACATGCTAACCTCTGACTTTTTCATCATATTTGAAACGACATACTAACCTATGACTTTTTTATCAAATTTCGGACGACATACTAACCTATGACTTTTTTACCAAATTTCGGACGACATGCAAACCTATGACTTTTTCACCGAATTTCGGACGACATACTAACCTTTGACTTTTTTTATCATATTTTAAACGACATGCTAACCTATGACTTTTTCATCATATTTTAAACGACATACTAACCTATGACTTTTTTACCGAATTTCGGACAACATACTAAACTATGACTTTTTTACCGAATTTCGGACGACATACTAACCTATGAATTTTTCATCATATTTTAAACGACATACTAACCTATGACTTTTTTATCATATTTGAAACGACATGCTAACCTATGACTTTTTCATCATATTTTAAACGACATGCTAACCTATGACTTTTTTACCGAATTTCGGACGACATACTAACCTATGACTTCTTTATCACATTTTAAACGACATGCTAACCTATGACTTTTTTATCACATTTCGGACGACATACTAACCTTTGACTTTTTTATCACATTTTAAACGACATGCTATGACTTTTTTACCGAATTTCGGACGAAATGCTAACCTATGACTTTTTTATCACATTTCGGACGACATGCTAACCTATGACTTTTTCATCATATTTTAAACGACATACTAACCTATGACTTTTTTACCGAATTTCGAACGACATGCTAACCTATGACTTTTTTACCGAATTTCGGACGACATACTAACCTATGACTTTTTTACCGAATTTTAAACGACATACTAACCTATGACTTTTTTACCGAATTTCGGACGACATACTAACCTATGACTTTTTTATCACATTTCGGACGACATGCTAACCTATGACTTTTTTATCACATTTCGGACGACATGCTAACCTATGACTTTTTTACCGAATTTTAAACGACATACTAACCTATGACTTTTTCATCATATTTTAAACGACATACTAACCTATGACTTTTTTATCAAATTTCGGACGACATACTAACCTATGACTTTTTTACCGAATTTCGGACGACATACTAACCTATGACTTTTTTACCAAATTTCGGACGACATGCTAACCTATGACTTTTTCATCATATTTTAAACGACATGCTAACCTATGACTTTTTCACCAAATTTCGGACGACATACTAACCTATGACTTTTTTATCATATTTGAAACGACATACTAACCTTTGACTTTTTTTATCAAATTTCGGACGACATACTAACCTTTGACTTTTTTTATCATATTTTAAACGACATACTAACCTATGACTTTTTTACCGAATTTCGGACGACATACTGACCTATGACTTTTTTTTATCATATTTTAAACGACATACTAACCTATGACTTTTTTATCATATTTGAAACGACATACTAACCTATGACTTTTTTACCGAATTTCGGACGACATACTAACCTTTGACTTTTTTATCAAATTTCGAACGACATACTAACCTATGACTTTTTTACCGAATTTCGGACGACATACTGACCTATGACTTTTTTACCGAATTTCGGACGACATACTAACCTATGACTTTTTTACCAAATTTCGGACGACATACTAACCTCTGACTTTTTCATCATATTTTAAACGACATACTAACCTATGACTTTTTTACCGAATTTCGGACGACATGCTAACCTCTGACTTTTTCATCATATTTGAAACGACATACTAACCTATGACTTTTTTATCAAATTTCGGACGACATACTAACCTATGACTTTTTTACCAAATTTCGGACGACATGCTAACCTATGACTTTTTCACCGAATTTCGGACGACATACTAACCTTTGACTTTTTTTATCATATTTTAAACGACATGCTAACCTATGACTTTTTCATCATATTTTAAACGACATACTAACCTATGACTTTTTTACCGAATTTCGGACAACATACTAAACTATGACTTTTTTACCGAATTTCGGACGACATACTAACCTATGAATTTTTCATCATATTTTAAACGACATACTAACCTATGACTTTTTTATCATATTTGAAACGACATGCTAACCTATGACTTTTTCATCATATTTTAAACGACATGCTAACCTATGACTTTTTTACCGAATTTCGGACGACATACTAACCTATGACTTTTTTATCACATTTTAAACGACATGCTAACCTATGACTTTTTTATCACATTTCGGACGACATACTAATCTTTGACTTTTTTATCACATTTTAAACGACATGCTAACCTATGACTTTTTTACCGAATTTCGGACGACATACTAACCTATGACTTTTTTATCACATTTCGGACGACATGCTAACCTATGACTTTTTCATCATATTTTAAACGACATACTAACCTATGACTTTTTTACCGAATTTCGAACGACATGCTAACCTATGACTTTTTTACCGAATTTCGGACGACATGCTAACCTATGACTTTTTTACCGAATTTCGAACGACGTGCTAACCTATGACTTTTTTACCGAATTTCGAACGACATGCTAACCTATGACTTTTTTACCGAATTTCGGACGACATACTAACCTATGACTTTTTTACCGAATTTTAAACGACATACTAACCTATGACTTTTTTACCGAATTTCGGACGACATACTAACTTATGACTTTTTTATCACATTTCGGACGACATACTAACCTATGACTTTTTTATCAAATTTTAAACGACATGCTAACCTATGTCTTTTTTTATCAAATTTCGGACGACATGCTAACCTATGACTTTTTTATCAAATTTCGGGCAGCATACTAACCTCTGACTTTTTCATCATATTTTAAACGACATGCTAACCTATGACTTTTTCACCGAATTTCGGACGACATACTAACCTATGACTTTTTTATCATATTTGAAACGACATACTAACCTATGACTTTTTTACCGAATTTCGGACGACATGCTAACCTATGACTTTTTCATCATATTTTAAACGACATACTAACCTATGACTTTTTTATTATATTTTAAACGACATACTAACCTATGACTTTTTCATCATATTTTAAACGACATACTAACCTATGACTTTTTTACCGAATTTTAAACGACATACTAACCTTTGACTTTTTCATCATATTTTAAACGACATGCTAACCTATGACTTTTTTACCGAATTTTAAACGACATACTAACCTATGACTTTTTCATCATATTTTAAACGACATACTAACCTATGACTTTTTTACCGAATTTCGGACGACATGCTAACCTATGACTTTTTCATCATATTTTAAACGACATACTAACCTATGACTTTTTTATTATATTTTAAACGACATACTAACCTATGACTTTTTCATCATATTTTAAACGACATACTAACCTATGACTTTTTTACCGAATTTTAAACGACATACTAACCTTTGACTTTTTCATCATATTTTAAACGACATGCTAACCTATGACTTTTTTACCGAATTTTAAACGACATACTAACCTATGACTTTTTTATCATATTTGAAACGACATGCTAACCTATGACTTTTTTATCACATATCGGACGACATGCTAACCTATGACTTTTTCATCATATTTTAAACGACATGCTAACCTATGACTTTTTTATCACATTTCGGACGACATGCTAACCTATGACTTTTTTACCGAATTTCGGACGACATACTAACCTATGACTTTTTTACCGAATTTCGGACGACATACTAACCTCTGACTTTTTCATCATATTTTAAACGACATACTAACCTATGACTTTTTTATTATATTTGAAACGACATACTTACCTATGACTTTTTTACCGAATTTTAAACGACATGCTAACCTATGACTTTTTTACGGAATTTCGGACGACATGCTAACCTATGACTTTTTTATCATATTTGAAACGACATACTAACCTATGAATTTTTCATCATATTTTAAACGACATGCTAACCTATGACTTTATTATCATATTTTAAACGACATGCTAACCTATGACTTTATTATCATATTTTAAATGACATACTAACCTATGACTTTTTCATCATATTTTAAACGACATACTAACCTATGACTTTTTTACCGAATTTCGGACGACATACTAACCTCTGACTTTTTTACCGAATTTTAAACGACATACTAACCTATGAATTTTTTACCGAATTTCGGACGACATACTAACCTCTGACTTTTTTACCGAATTTTAAACGACATACTAACCTATGAATTTTTTACCGAATTTCGGATGACATACTAACCTATGACTTTTTTATCAAATTTTAAACGACATACTAACCTATGACTTTTTTACCGAATTTCGGACGACATACTAACCTATGACTTTTTCACCGAATTTCGGACGACATACTAACCTATGACTTTTTTATCAAATTTCGGACGACATACTAACCTATGACTTTTTTACCGAATTTCGGACGACATACTAACCTATGACTTTTTTATCAAATTTCGGACGACATACTAACCTATGACTTTTTTACCGAATTTTGGACGACATACTAACCTATGACTTTTTTACCGAATTTTAAACGACATACTAACCTATGACTTTTTTACCGAATTTTGGACGACATGCTAACCTATGACTTTTTCACCGAATTTCGGACGACATACTAACCTATGACTTTTTTACCGAATTTTAAACGACATACTAACCTATGAATTTTTTACCGAATTCCGGACGACATACTAACCTATGACTTTTTTATCATATTTTAAACGACATGCTAACCTATGACTTTTTCACCGAATTTCGGACGACATACTAACCTATGACTGTTTTATCAAATTTCGGACGACATACTAACCTATGAATTTTTCATCATATTTTAAACGACATGCTAACCTATGACTTTTTTATCAAATTTCGGACGACATACTAACCTATGACTTTTTTACCGAATTTTAAACGACATACTAACCTATGACTTTTTTACCAAATTTCGGACGACATACTAACCTATGACTTTTTTACTGAATTTCGGACGACATGCTAACCTATGACTTTTTTACCGAATTTTGGACGACATACTAACCTATGACTTTTTTACCGAATTTTAAATGACATACTAACCTATGACTTTTTTACCGAATTTCGGACGACATGCTAACCTATGACTTTTTTACCGAATTTTAAACGACATACTATGACTTTTTTACCGAATTTCGGACGACATGCTAACCTATGACTTTATTATCAAATTTCGGACGACATACTAACCTATGACTTTTTTACCGAATTTTAAACGACATACTAACCTATGACTTTTTTACCGAATTTCGGACGACAAGACTTTTTCAACAGATTTCGGACGACATGCTAACCTATGACACGCCAACCTTTAACTTTTACACCTCTCTCCACCTGCATGTCATCTACATACACTCACAGACATATCCATGAATAACCAGCAACACATGACACTAGTCGAGTAGTCACTTCACATTATTCATTTAATCTCCAAAGGGTTGCGCTGACTGTCACACACTGCACACAATTACACAATAAAACACCTCGCAACGTACAAGGTCGTGCAACATCTAGTCTGGCTTCCAGCACTGCACACAGTCGTGATGTATAGGCCGTTCAGAGTAGGGGGTGTATTCACTAATGTTGTATTTTCTATGTGTGCATTCATTTAAGTTTCTCAGCTGTCATTTCTCTTCTGGAAGAGTTTAGGTCCAAAATGTCTTTTCACTGCTTGAAGAAAATCAAATAAAGTTGAATGTTATATTCAAATGCTTTAAAATATAAACTATGAAATGATTTGGTAAAAAATATCATTTAACACAAGCATTTGCTTTTATCGTGTATTGACTTTCACAAATATGATCTGTTAAGATTTTTGTGTCTAATTCTAACAAAAAAAGTTTAAAAAAAATTCAAAAACAATTAAACAGAAGCTGTACATGACATCACTTGTTATGACACTGAGGATTTTCAAAACCAATTGGAGACATTTTAAAGGCAGTGCTGTGGCAGTGGGATGAGACAATCATATGTAATAATATTGGTGTTATGTGGGAGTAGTTATACAACCACTGATGTAAGAAACAACTACCATTCTTTTACACTTGGTTAGATAGAACACAGTTCATCAATACACGTTTGTCATAAATAAAGACTTTATCACTAAATCAATAAAAAAAACTCTCGTACCCACTCGAAGTCTTAAACACACACGCGCACACGTACAGTAAAATGTCTTTTTTCCCCCGTAAAGTTTTCTTCTTTGTAAAGTGCAAGGCAAGATACAGTAAACTTTGAAATGTACGACGTACGTCTTTTGCATCTGAAGCTCACACACACCTTGTATGTCTCATAATCCACTGAACTCGGTACAAACTTGGCACGACATCACTAAAGCCTCTAAGGTGTAGAGCTGGCACACGATGGACACAGTAGCACAATCTTAACCAGATCTGAAAATCTACGACACCTCACAGTAACTCCGCCCCCTCGAGGGTTAGCTCGGGTCAGTCCCATAAATGTTTGATTAACAGAAAATCAAGAAGCATGGAAATGATCCCTTAAGAGTTTAAATGTCAAAGTGGGTTTCTGACTCAGGCCTAATTCTGATTAGTTAGTTTCATCGTAGCTATTATAAATTTAAAATGACACACTGACAGTAATGTATTATCGCTTATTTAACAAATACATTAATCTCAGACCAGTCAGGTTGAACGTTATAAACTGAAAGAATTGAATTTACTGTGTGTATATATTTAACAACAGTCAGAACCTTTTTTTTCCTTTGCTTGAGTAATCACTTTTCTTAAAGGATCCGTCCTGTACAACTTGTAAACGTCAGTATTTTAGCCGAACGTGTCCAAACAGCAGCACGTTTTTTTCACTGCATGTGGTTATTCTGGCTGCAGCCAAATAAAATAAAAACCTATTTTAAATCAGAAGTCTGATAACTCGCTTGAAACGTTGGACGTTCGTTCGTTTTCCTTCACTAAAATAAAACGTCTCTCCAGTGTTTTCTTGCCACAAGCAGATAATAATAAAGTTAAATTGCACAAATGCCACTGGTTGGAACAATCAGGCTAAAGATTCATGTTTATGAGGCGACTGTGAGTTTACATGCAGGGACACGCAACAGCATTAACTGGCTTCCATTATATGCACAGTGGCCGAGTTTGTCAAAGGGTGAAGCAGCAAAGCCAGGACAGCTTCACACGTTACCATTGGGAAAATAAGATATACTAAAAAATAGATATTTGATGTTGATAATAATAATAATAATAGCTTTTAACCACAGACAAGGCAAAAATCAAATATCCACTGACTCTTATTCTTATATTACATATACAATCAAGAGTATGGCAAAGTAAAGTAAGTAGTAAGAAATATGCTTCCTCACCGTAAACTGTCGAACTTATCGAGTCATTTCATCCGGTTCCGTTTTCTCGAAACGTTCCTCAAAGAAGAAGTGAAATGCACAGCGGGATGGGGTTTTAACCCCCCCACACTTAAATCACATTTTAAAAACTTTAGAATAACCGAGTGACGTACCGTACTTTAAAACCTCTCAATCTTTTCATAAGGCTGAAATACAGATGAAATGACTTTGTCACTGAGAACATTATTCTTTGCAGCCTCGGACCACACGAGTCACACAACAGCTTATCAGGAACCACGACAATAGAACCTTTGTGAAATCATAAAAGAATTATCATTTAACGTTATAATCTGCAGGTTAATACAAGTCCACACAAGTACATTCCTCAGTATATTTTTTGCAACATTTAAGATATTCTGCAGTTCAGTAGACGATAACGTTGAGATGTTTCAGTTTGTTCATTTGTTGCCGTCGGAGTTCTCACGGCCGAAGCAACGAGAAATAAATACTCTTAGAAAGTCTCAAGAAAAAAGGATAAAGGATTTTCTGAAGTTCAGAAACAAAACAACTGAAGTTAGGATCAAAAATAAGACGGCTGCACTCTGCATGCGAGGAGAGCGCCACGTAAACATTTGGCCGTCAAAAAGACGTCGGCGAGGACGGCGACGTCGTTCCGCGCCTCCCTCATCCTGTTTGGCTGACCGGAGCAGGTAAACAGAAACAAAACGCTGATGGTGAAGCGATGCGAAGCCCCTTCAAACTAATTCAAACAACAGGAAAAAGGTTCCTCCCTGTTTCAAAAAAGGCCGGAGGAGTAACACAGGGAGGAAATAGCATAAAAGTTGGGAGATGATGTTCCTTCCTCTGTGAAGCCACTGGGAGGAGAACTCCTCAGCCCTGGTTGTCAGGGTAATGGCGGCGGCAGTAAACTCTCACGCAGGGTTTCAGTTGCCTGAAGAATCTGCCTCACCGACCCCTTTGATTTCCCAAGTTCCTGCCAGACAGAGAAATTCAATGAAATTACAAACTGTCTTTTCTTTGCCAACAAACAATAGATAATTATCACCACTACAGCAATTACAAGGATAACTGTGCTTCCAGCGGCACTTTGCTGGTTACCAACAAATAAACACCTGGATCAGGCACGTTGCCGATCCTGTAAACACGTCAGGAACTCTTAACGTGAACCGTGTGACGTGGTGACTGCTCAGTGGAGAGGATCACGCTCTCTGTGGTTTCTGTTTCCATCAGACTGGTTTCAACATCCGTACTTGTCTTTTTTTAAATTCTGTATTTAACCACGAAGGTTTGCAGAGACACAACCTCTCGTCTAACAGGGAATCCTGGTCACGTTGGATTAAAGAAAGCTTCAGGTTTAAACACGAGCAGGAAAAGAAAGAGCTGATTTTAAAAGAGAAGGTAACATGTTCTCAGACGGTCGAGTGTCGCACAGGAAATGATGTTTCACCTGAGAGAGAACTGTTGGACTTCTGCTTGTGGAGCTTCTCTCTCTCCTTCTTCACCTTGGGTATAATCTTCAGCTTCATGCTGCTGCTCTTACTGCTCCTCACCGAGTCCTGTGAAAGACGCAGAGATCGTGAGAACGGAGGCGGAGAGAGAGATTCACACTTTTAGAGGCGGTACTGCGGCGGCTGCTACCTCCTCCGAGCACTGCATGAGCGGACAGATCCAGTGGATGTCGTCCAGCTTGTGGAGTTCGGCACTGAGGCTGTTCAGAGTCGACCGGAGCTCCTCTTCCTCTGGAGACTCCGACTGATGAGGAGGAGAAAGTTTGATCTTTAGAGACGTGATGTGATATTTGATCTTGGAGATGAAATTAAAAAGAAAGAATCATAACATCTGTAAACAGCTGGGGCACATTAGCATGTTGTCCTGGTTTATTTATCTTTATCTAGTAATTTAATCTCACTCAGTCTCGACCTGAAGATTCAATCAAACATTTTTAGTTTCGTTAATTGAGTTTAAAAAGAGTAAAAACTGATTTACACGACGTAAATGTTTCAAAACTGATTAAAGTACGAAGTCCTGGTTTGAATAAGTGTTTTCATTATATTTCACATTCACAAAGAGCTTCTGGTAAAAAGGTAAATGAAGCTACAGCAAAACGAGACGCTGGAGAGAAAATGAGGAGTTGTACCAGTAGTTTTCCATCGAGCAGCATCCTGGTCTCACCCTGAAGAACTTTACTGATGTTCACAATCTCCACCGCTGTGCTGCGACTGAGACACTGGACATCAACAAGTCAAACATCTCATCAGACAAAGACGCTCAACAATAAAATCTACATTCAATTATTTGTTACGTAGTTTTATGCAGCTGACAACTGTTCAATCATTTACAAAAATAACAACCATGAAATAATGTATATTTTTGATTTTGTAAAATTTTGGTTAAAATCACTGTAATAAAAATTCTGTTATTGTGAAAAGGACTGATGCTAAATGAACTGCCTGTAAACGGACTTCAGACCCACTGGGATTTTTTTTTAACTCTGCTTCGCGGAGTCAACCGTCCATCTGTCCCTCTCGGCGTCTTACCTCCGGGCTGGACACTTTGGCCTCGGTGAGCACGAGGGCGGTGGCGTTGACGGCGTGAGCCAACTCCTGCTCCACCAGCTTGTGGGTCTTGGCTGCCTCGCGAATCCTGTGGGGAACGAGGGAGCAGATCACGGACTTGAGAGATGTGATTATTATTTCTGAGAGGACGTAATTATGAGGATTATTCCAACAAGTTATCTCCGAGTGTCGATGGGACGAACGTCCGCTGCCTTCATCCGTCTGTTTGTTTGGATTTGAAACTTCATTTATGATAAATCATCTTTTAACAAAGTTGATTTGATACTTTCTGCATCTTCCCTGCAAATAAAAAACATGTTCCCTCAATCTTCTTAAGTTCTTTTAAGGAAATGTCTGAAGATGTAAATTACACCACGTGTGCTTTTTATTGAGCTAGAAAATTACCCAGATCCCTTTATGAATATTTCTCAACTTCTGAGACGAGTATATGAGTGTAATTAAAATATTTATCGTCCTGAAACGAGAATTTGGCTTCGCAGACAAACAGGTCGGAGCTGAGGAGGCTGCAGAGGAACACGAATGGTTTCTAAGAGAGAACAACTGAAATCAAATGGCTCATCGGAGAAAAATAAAAATGAACAAATCTGATTGCAGTGGAGTGAAGTTAGCGATCTCTGGACAGTTTTAACATCTTAACACACGAGATCAAACAGGGAGGCTGTCGTTATGTACTGTGTGTACATGTACGTACAGTACATGTGTAATACTGAGAGCTTAATGAACTGTAATGTCGATGCCGATATATAAACATAATAACTGATAAGATGTCGTTGTGACAAAGAAATGCAGTTGAGGTTTGATGTCTCACTTGTTGATGAGCGTGTCGGCCACGATGCTGAGCTGCTGGACCTGAGCGCACTCCTCGTCCGTCAGGTACTCCATGGACTGCTGGGAGTTGAGGCGGGGCCTGGAGCGGTAGCTGTCAATCTTCCTCTTGTCCTCCCACGACTTCAGCGTGCTCTCGAACGCCTGAACGTGACGGAGAAGGAGGTTTTGATTGTTTGGTGAAACATTGGCCAAGAGATAAACCATCACATTTTTAAATGCTCAAATAAAACGTAGATCTTGATGAAAATAATCGGACATATTTAGAGGACTCATATCTACGACTGTGATTTAGTGCAGCTTCAGACTGTTGGACCCTCGCGGAGGAACGAGCTCTAATTAAAGACATTCTAGTTTTTTTTATTCAACACTGTCACAAAAACATTTTGGTTCCTGAGTCCATGTGATTCTTCACATGTTGTGTTTGTGCAGAAATCTGGACTGAGAAACGAGAGAATAAACAATGTTTTTATCTGTAGAACTGAGGAAAATAATTTAGTTTAACCACTCGAACAGGAACGAACCTGCCTCAGTTTGAACGAGGATGAAAAACCAGAGAGCCTCTTCTCTCTCCGCTGCACTAAAGGAGGGAAACCATGGAAACAAACTGTCCGAATGTGCTGCGCTCAAGAGAGCTCTCGAAGGTTCGAGCGGTGAGAAGAGAGAACAAACACGAGACAGAACGAGTCAACGTGAGCTCAGAGCCGATCTTCAGCTGCAGCGTTTATGAAAAGAGGAGAACTTCAAGGCCAGAGCTGCTGTTTTTAATGTGTTCATGCAAATCTACTGAAAACACACACGAGAATATGGTTCAAAACCTCTTACCCTGTCTCTGGTGAGCATCTGCGCCCGGTTCTTGTGGACGATCTTGACGATGCCGGGCGGCTGGATCCACGCCTCTCCGTCCACCTGCACGGGGACGCCCTCCTCCCCCAGGATGGTGATCTTCACCTGACGGCACTGAGACACAACAACAGCTGTTAAACCAGATGTTGTCACTGCTCCGCCTCCTGCGTCATCAATCCTGTGAAACACGCAGCTTTGACAATTAAACAAAAAGAACGTTTATTATGAACCATTAGTTTTGATGAATATCAGGTTATTGAACCAGGATTTATTGTTTTATGCATCAACCAGAACTAGATTTCTTCATTTTGTCTGTATTTTTTTTGAACGAGGTCTTTTTTATTTGAGATTTTCACTATATGCAAAATACAAACATAATACAATACAAACAGTAACTAATCCCTGGTCACCACCCACCAGACCCTCCCACCCACCAGACCTGTACCGCTAAAGCAAAAATGTCATTTCATGTGTTTGTTGATAAGATGCATCTCGTAAACAAATATAGCAGACAGGAAAAACATGTGTGACAGTCAAAGTAAGGGGTTCACATGTATCGCAGTGTTACGTGTTCTGCTTCCATTTGATCCACAAAAGCCAAGAAAGGCTGCCAAGTTGCGTTAAATTTCAAAACAGACCCTCGGAGAGAATATCTTATTTTTCTAGCTTCAGATGCTGCACAGTCTCTCTGATCCAGTGGGAATATGGAGGGGGAAGAGGGTCTTTCCATCTGAACAGGATCAGACGTCTGGCCAGTAGTGTACAAAAGGCCACCGCATTGGACTTACAATCACTTAAATTCACAGCCTGTGGAGTAACACCAAATAAAGCAGTAAGGGGGGATGGATCTAGCATGAGCTTGCTTGCATCTATCGCAGGTAGGGTTTAACTCCGGTCTAATTTTGGACAGCCTAACCTTTGACCAATGAAGCCGGTGTATCTTAAACTGTACAACTGTATGCCTTTGACAAATAGATGATGTGTGAATCCTCCTAATGACTTTCTGCCACACTGCTTCTGGGATCTGTTCAATTTTGTTTGTATTTTAACCGAAACAACAAGCTCGTGCCGCCCTGCGACAGTTAAACATGTCGGGATGTGTTCACCTGTGCGATGCGGTGATGCTGCAGGTTGATGACTCTGGACATGGCCATCTGCATGCTGCCGAACACGGCCACCACCTCCAGCTTCTTATCGTCGAACGACGGAGCCCCGAAGTTCTGAACAGGAGAGAACATCGGGTCAGTCGAGTTTCTCTTTTCAACGTGGATGGATGAGTCAGACATGTCTGTTTTTTTTTTTTTATTTCCTCACATTATCCTCCTTGGTGCCTCCCCAGAAGTTGATGCCGCCTGCGTAGCTGGGGATGTTGAGCACAGCGAGGCCCTGCAGACTGGGCAGAGGCACCGGGACGCCGTCGCACTGAGGGAGAGAGAAAGACGAGAGGAAGTTAGAGACGGAAGACAACGGAAGACAACAGAAGAGTTCCTCATTCTTCAGGAGGTGTAAACACGTCGGCGTGTGTCCCACCTCCAGCTGAACTCTCTGCTCCAGGTTCTTGTACGTCTTCTGCACCAGCTCTTTGGTTCCCAGGACTCCGTACCACATCATGTTCTTTGTGCGGCTGCTGCAGGAGGAGACGGAGAAACGAATCAGGTTTAAGGAGCAGATTCCAGATTTTCTAGAAACATCGTGTTTAATGTTGCTTCACGCATAAAAGATTTATCTTGGTTAATTAATTACAAACTGTAATAACAAGAAAAACGATAATAAAAATAATTATAATAAAGCAGGTTTTTCTTCTGATCGACAGAATCTAAATCTAACATTACCCATGAGTCTCTGGTGTGTGTGTGTGTGTGTGTGTGTGTGTGTGTGTGTGTGTGTGTGTGTGTGTGTTCTTACCTGCATTTCTTCGGGTGCTCTTCTCTCTTGTTGTTGAACTCCAGGGAGATCTTGGCGTCGAGGCCGATCCCGAAGTAGTTGTTCATCACACACTTTTCTGAACAGTGTCTAAAACACACACAGGATATGAACCGACCATCAAAACACAAGATTCACTCGCATTGATAACGAAGGAATAATAATCGATAAACACTGAATTACACTGAGTCCTCGTTGAAGGTGACGGTGTTGAGACTCTCTGCTTTCTCCAGGACGATGGGGGAGGTGGGACTTAAGCCGCCCTGACCTGGAAGGAGGCATGATGGGTAAAATGAAAAACGGTCTCATAGAAAAGGTCGTAATGATAAGTTACTGTAAAACAAGATGTTTTTAAACATGATATATATCCTGAGATCCAACCGAAGGAGACACGTACGTGGCTCGGCTTCCTTCAGCTCCTCGCTGTTCTCTCGCTTGATGGAGGACGAGGACGACATCCTCTGCACCTGCGTGTGTCGGTTCTGCTCGTCCACCACTGAACGGAAACATCCAGATTAGATTCGTCAGTCACTTCGTTACCAAACAGAAATGTCCGATTGGTTGATTTGGGGAAACGACCTCGTACCTTTCTCCGCCTGCTCGATAATCTGCCTCAGCGCTTTCTTCAGGCTGTTGGCTCGGAGCATCAGCTGCTCCTTGGACCGATACGATTTGCCCTCGGACCCCGACTCTCCGCCACTTTCGCCGGGGCTCGAGCTGCCGCTCTCCTGGCTCGGCACGGTACCTGCCGGCACAACCTGGACGGAGACAGAGAAGGTAAATATCCTCTCGATGCTCTAGGAGAAAGAATGTCCTGTCACCTTCACCGTTTTATAGGATTCCTGCTGTTTCCTGGCTTCTTTCTAACATTTGTTTCATTTGAGGAGCAGAGGGAAACGGCAGCATCACTAAAGTGGCAGAACTTATCCAGGAAACGTCTCTTCGTTCATATATTTTACTCTGTGGAGACTTTCAAGCAGCAGTTAATATTCATTTACAGGCAGAGCTGTTGGGGGATATTCATATTTTACGGATGGAATATAAATATGGATGAGATATATAACGTAGATGCCTGATTCAAAGTTGGAATTCTCGTAAATCATTCGGACATTTCGAGGGTTGAGTCGTTTCTTGTAAAGCAGCAAAATCAATCTGAGAATAAAAGACTCTACTGCTGGAAACCTTGAGGGCGTGAAATCTGGTGCAGATCCAAATCAGGATCTAGTGGATTTAAATGTGCTTTTATTTGAGAGTGAGCTTTTCTCAGCTGCCAGATTTGATAATGGAAAAGTTGAAAGTTTAATTTTGGAACACTCGACTCCACAGACGGCTTTGATTATCACATATTGATGAACATCCCTGGTCGTGTTATCACCTGAGCCTCTGCCTCCTCGCTTAACGCCTTGACGAGGGAATCGAGCTTCTCATTCAGCAGCGAACACTGCGAGGAAACAGACACACAAAGACGAGAACATCTCTTAGAAAACAAAGGACTGGTGGTAGTATCAGTCGTGGTAGTACTGCTATACACGGCTACGTCATCAAGAGTAGTCAGAGTTTTATATAACGAGAGAAAACTGAAGACAGAGTTCAGGATGTGATGAATTAAAGGCGGCTGCACTTCATCCAGAGGAACAACTTATTCGACTCTCGTTATAAAACTCGTCCTCCTCTTCAACGTCTTTTTCAAAACACTCACAGAAAGTCAAACACTTGAAAACAGTGACGGCCACAGAGCGACACTGAACCTTCAACTATTTCCGTCTCTCTCTCTCTTTCTCTCACACACACACCTACACTCGCCCACTGTTACACAAGCGCTTACATAACACACACACACACACACACACACACACACACAGAAGCATTTACCTTCTTTGCCATCGCGTCGGCCTCCTCCTTGTTCTCTGTGGCTCTCTCGTACGCCTTCCCCACCTCTGCCACGAAATCGTTCACCGTCCCACACAGGAACCTGACGGAGCACAGAGAGGAGGTGTGTTCGTCATTGTCAGGTTCGAACGCTTCGGGTTCACATCAGGGTTCGACCGATTTATCATCAGGCCGATACAAAACGTTCAGAGACGTATCGTTGTGAATGTTTCATATCAACACTTTTGAGATAAAGTCAGTCCAGAATAAATACCAAATACAAATAGTTAAGAATATTAATGCTAAACTTATTGCTTGTGTGTGTGTGTGTGTGTGTGTGTGTGTGTGTGTGCAGCTGCATGAGTCAGCGGGGACGTTTCTCACTCTCACTCTCTCCTTCAGCAAACATCAGATCCTGTAAAGTGATTACCGCTAAAAATAAATAAATAAATAAATAAACACGCCTCGTTTATCTCAGTGTCGATCGTCTCAGCAGGAATTTACAGATGTTTGCGTTGGGACCAGTTCTTCAGAGGGTGAGGCTGCTGCGCTCAGTGTGGTGCGATGGGGTCAATGTTTTACATCTGACTGCATTTGGTGTAAAAAAAAGATTCAGTGATAGAAAAATTCAAAAACACAAGAAAATGTGACCATGTTTGGAGGAGCAGGGGGTGGAGCCTGACTGGTACTAGCTGTCAATCACACTGGTATCCACGCCCCCCCTAATGCATAATGTGGTTTATTTGACTGTAAATAAATTAAACTATGGACTTCTATAGAAACAACCAGTGGAGTCGCCCTCTGTTGGTCAGTTTCAGGCACTTCTCTGTTGGCTTCACTTTCTGAACCCGGAGTTTTTTTATACAGTCGATGTTTTTTCTTGAGTCCAGTAAATTGAACCCTGTAAAATTCCCTGTGGTGATTTAAATCAGCAGCAGAAGATAAGCTCTGTAACGACCGCTGTGTCTTCTCCCACAGGACGTCTGCTAATGTGCTAATGCACCGAGGACGACGACTAAATACTGATTCATCTCTTTCACCTACAGCTGCATTTACTGTGTGTGTGTGTTTGTGTGTGTGTGTGTGTTTGTGAGAGCAAAGCAAAAAAAACACAATCGATTCGCTCATTAACCAGACACTCCACCCACACTCCCTTCTATTCACTTGTTCTCCCGTTCCTGTCTTCTTCTTCTTTTGTATTTTTTTTAACGCATGCACGATACGTACTTGGCGGAGGAAATGACGTCGCTGTGTTTGTCCGAGTCCAGGATCTTGGCGAGGTGGGAGGCCACGGAGTCTGCGTACTGGGTGATGTGGACCTGAGGGAGAGAAAAGGGAGCAGGTGAATTCCTGCGACTGTTTGAAAACCACAAGAAAAACCCAGAATCACTCGCGTCTACAAACAAACGGGGACACTGTCGACGGACACATCTGCAAACATAACGTAAAAACCCTAATTTCGTCTTCACAAACATGGACATATAGGACGGCTGTGGCTCAGGGGGGAGAGTGGGTCGTCGGCAAATAGATTCACTGGAAAGCGAAATATAAACAAAGACCATGAGGGTTTGAGCTGAACAGATGTTAAACCAGGTGTGAACGGGGCCTGAGAGTCTTTACGCTAAACGTGCAGGTCACTGGTCCTGAGTCGAGGTGTGAACGGCTGCTGATGAATGTGAAGCTGCGTTCAAGCGCCCGCTGTGACGTCAACACGACACCTTCTCTTTTCATTCATGCTCTGGAAGTGAGTCGCCGTGTTCTCCAGTGTAGCCTCCGGGTAAAAACACACAACCGCTGCCAGGAGACACAAGGAGAACAGTTCCGGTACCGGCTTGTTTCTAACTTCTTTATCTTGACAAACCGGTCACAGAGGTATTTTGTTATTAGTCGTTGCAGAATGTCTCATCTAGTGTCCCTCTCAGAGACGGACCTGTTTGCCTCCATCTTAATCCACGCCGCTTTAAACCGGGCCTGAGTCACAGTCCTCTGCTGCGTGAGCGAACGTGAAACCACAACATCTGTGCAACGAAACTGTGACATCACCTAAAAGAAATAATGATAAGTTTCTGAATGAACTGAAGGAGAGGAAGTGGTTCAGCAGATGATGAGTCACGATGACTGGGATCTTTTTTTGGAAGTCAAGACGCGGCGCTGAGCTTAAAAGGAAAAATTCAGAGCTGCCCTCCGTCGATATCTCCTCCGCTCCCCGTGGCTGTGGTCTGATTGCTTTGGCGTCCAGCTGCCAGCCTGCATTGATTCTCAGCTGAGGTTTTTCATAATCATTTCTAGGAACCTGTGTGAGATCTGTTTTGTTTTTGTTTTTTTTTTTTTAGGCGGGAGCTAATTTATGGAAACCCTCCGTCAGAGAGTAGACGGCTTCCTGGACTTTACTCGGAGCTACTTCACCTGCAGAGGAGAATCCAGGCCGTCGTCTTCCTTCATGATCGCCGTGTGTTTATTGGTGGCGGGGACCTCATACGTCATCACGCTCCATCTGACAACACGCAAACACACGTCGACGTCAAGCAGCAGAAAAGGTTGTGAAGTTGATTATTTATAGTTTTGATTCTAACTTTGTTTTTAACCTCAGCTTCACTTTCACGCTATGGTTTTAAAAGTTAAAGTAGCAGATACATGGATACTGACAGCATTGAGAATCAGACTTTCTTAATTCATTAACGTGGGATGTCCTGCACCAACGTGTTTTTTTAATAGAAGACATTTTTCTACTGTCCCCCCCCCCCCCCCCGTCCCTCCCTCGGTTTTACCGGTCCAGCATCTTGGTGGTGGCTCTCTCCAGCTTCTCCAGGATCTGCAGAAGCTGAGCGTCGTCGTCGCAGAGGCCCCCCCAGCCCAGGACACGGGCCAGGTCGTTCCCTGTGCCCAGAGGCAGCACACCGAGCTGGCACTGCAGGGACGGTGACCAGGAACAATGACAGAGGGTGAAGTTAAAGAGCAGAGAATCATCTCAGGCTGATTCTGGACACGCTGGTTTGACACGAGCTGAAATGATTCAAACTGATTTCACGTGGTGTTTACTGAAATTAGAAGCCAATTTGAAAAACATGTCATCCGACACAGCATTCATTAATCCTGATTAAACGAGAAGTGAGGTTTCAACCTGGTCCTTATTTCCAGCATATGGTTTGTAGGTCTACTCACCCATGAAGCTTTGGAGGAACTCGGAGTCCTTCGGACGCTTTTAGATCCACAACACAGCCTCTAAATAACCAAGATGTGCCGTGAAACTCTTTATAATAAGGACCAGGTTGAAACCTCGCTTCTCCTTTAATTCAGAGACGTTAATGAATCAGTTCAAGCTGAACTCTGGATACAGTCCAGATGTGTGCAAACCATATTTAGATTTTCGATTTCATGATGACAGAAAACAGAAAATTGATTTATTCTTCTTTCTCAACAGTTTAATTATCTTGTAACACAACAGGTAACTTGCTGCTTTTTCCTGCCCTCATGCATCAGCATTATATCATCCTCCTCCTCCTCCTCGCTCTCACCTGTTTATGGAGGTTGAGTTTATCGAGCTCTGAGAGCACCCAGCCCACGCTGCCGTCTCCTCCGCACACCAGGATACGAAACGTCACAAACTTCTGGAAAAGGCGAAGGCTGAGAAAGAACGAGGAGAGAACGAGGCGGATTAAAGCTGGTGAATTATTTCTCTACGAAGCGCGACAGCGTTTCAGGTAAAACGCTCACGTACCCGAGCTCCGGTCCTCCGTTCATCAGGTCGAAGACTTGAGCCGGGTTGAGGAGCTGCTTGAACTTGCGGAGGAACTTGACGCCCTGGTTGTCTCCGCTTTTGGAGTTGACCAGGACGAGGAGGGGGCTGGAGCACGACGCAGAGGTGGCCTTCCAGAAGCCTGAGGGAGAAGCATGGTTGTGATTTGAGGTTTTGAAAAAGAGAAAAAGACTGGAGAGTAGTTTGTAGACGTTAAGAGTCAAGTTCAGATGAAGAGAAAACACTTTAAATGTTGGTTTGAATTGTTTCACGACTTCTCCTGTGCAGCTCATTTCCTGTTGCTTCACCACATGAACAGACTCACACCTTAAATAAAACTGCTTCACTGGTTTTGAGAAACTTATTGCAAAACTGTGTCAGAGCAATAAAGAAAAAACAAAGTCTATCGAACAGAAAACTAAACGCTGGATAATACCCATGATCCTCTGCTTCCTGCACCAGAAGAGCTGCTGCTGTAACAAAACTCTGTTCAGAGTTCTTCATGTTTTAAAGTTTGCTGCTGAACATTGGAGATGAACTCTGGTTGTTAATAACTGATCTCAGTTCAGCTTCACTCTTCTGCTGTCTGGAGCTGATTGCGACAGACTGTCAGATTAAAGCTTCGGTCGTTAAAAACACAACTTAACTGAAATGCGACTCTGACATTACGACACGGAGAAGATAGAGAGAAGGGAGGGGTCCGTCACAGTGTGAAGAACCGTGGAGCTGAAGGAATTACACAACGGGAGGTTTGTCGGCTGAACTTTGAACCTGTCGTACATGTGACTCTGTTTGTGTAGACGTGTCTCACCATCTGAGTCGATGCTGTTAAGTGCAGTGGGAGGGATGATTGACACTCGACATTGACCCAAGGGACAAACCTTCCCCATTTGTTCTTTACAGCTGCTGTGGACCTGCACACACACACACACACACACACACACACACACACACACACACACACACACACACACAAACACACACACACACAACAGAAGGTCATTACATCCCCGTGAAACCCACCAAACGTCGGCCCTATGACCTTTACAAAGACTCACTCTGATTCCTTTCTGTGTGTTTTGGGGATTTCACTTCACATTCTCTGATTTTCATTTGCTCTGATCAAACCAGAACAGTGAGTAAAGAAACATTCTGCACACGCGTGTTGGACTTTGTGTCTCGAAGGACGATTCCCGTGTATTTTCTCTCATTGATTTACAGCAGCACAGATCATTTTACTGCTCATATCTCAGCGTTGAATCAATCCCGACTTTTGCACCACACCGGCTCGTTGAATGTATGAAGACGGATTTTTAAATGAAATCTAAAAACCCGATGTACAGATTTGTTTCAGTGAATCTTTCTTTGTTTCCTCTATTGATTCATTTCTGTTGACAACATGCAGAAGTGATCGTCACACTTCTTAATGCACTTTTCACTACATTTCATTACCACAGAGATTAATGACATCATCAACATGTTAACGACCTCACACGCGACACGAGGCAGCTCGAGCATCAGGTCTGACTCTGCAGGTCTGAAGCTGATCACTTCTTCACCCTCCTCCTCCTCCTCCTCCTCTTCAGCATCTGTGCTGCCGTCTTAACTGTGGAACCACGTTTCAAGAAATTCCCACCAGGCGTTCTTGAGATATCGTGTTCCCGAGAAGCTCTGTAGTTAATTTAAACAATGTTTTTCCCAATTAAAATAGTTTAATCACTTCCCACATTATCCTGATTTGTTGCTACACAGCTGCGACACAAGTATCTGTGCGTTTATGTCGACTTGTTTTATTTCAATACTCGTGTCAGAGCTGAGCTGAAAATAACTCTCGGCTCGCAGCGACGTCCGGAGAGAAAACCAACGTTGATTTGACCAGACGGCGTTTTGACAGCACGGAGGCTAAAATCAATCTCACTTACGATGGCTTTGCACCAGAGGCAGCGCCAGTCCTGCAGCCGCCGCACGCTGCCGCAGTTCTTGTCACACACCACGCACTTAGCACTGACGGGCAGGTTTCCCTCCAGCCACTGGTGAGGCATGGACACCTGGTGAAAATAAAGAACAGGGATAAATACTGAGGACGTGAGACAACAGCTGATTCAACTTCATATATAAAGTAATTTAAACAAGTCGTCTTTTTTGACGCTCAAACATGAATGAATGAGACGGAAGCATCAAATAATATTAATGACAGAAACCATCTTTACGAAAGATTTTATCTAATGTCCAATCTGATTTGTCCGGTTTGGTCCACGTCATCCACTCACCCCGTCCTCGTCCTCAATGATGTCATTTCCTATGGAGGCCAGCGTCGTCCACTTGCAGTTGTTGGTGGAGCGGACCGCGCAGCGCTTATGAGCCTTGAACTTACAAACTGCAGAGGACAGACAAACACGTTGATCATACGAAGAGACGGTGCTTTATCATTCAGAGCGTCTCGTCCGAGGGCTTTTATTTATTCATCTATTTATTATCAGAGAGAGACGAGACATCATCGTCGAAACATTTAAATTAAAATTGTCTTATGTTCTTAAACTGAGCTCTTCATATTTGTTTTTTCTTTCTTTTGGATAAATCAAGGAATCAAGTCAAAGAATTTGACAAATCAAGATAAAATAAAAGTTCAGTTACGTGAGCGGACAACTGACCTGAAAACGCTGCATGTGTGAAATATTTACTGCTTACATGAGAGTTCAAAGTATCGTGTGTCAGGACCTCTCCCTGAAACTAGGAGCCATAACCGTTCTTCTACCGTCGCAGGCTGATCGTATACTTCCTCTGTGTGTGTTTGTGTTAATGTACCTTCACAGGACAGGCCGTGGGAGGTGACGCCTGGCAGCGCCTCTCTGCACACGTTGCAGAAGGTCGGTCTGGCGTGCGAGCAGGCGTACCAGTTGTGCATCCCGGAGAAATGCTCCATGTTGAACTGGCTGGCCTGAGGAGGGAGAAAACCACGACGTCAGAAACTCCTTGTTCGAGCGTCTGGGGTTCGGAGGTGGAGGACAAGAATCACGAGAGCGTTACATCAAAAAATTAAAAAAAATATAGAGGAACGTGGGGATATCGCAGGACGGGGCGGCAACCTTTTTTATTTCAAGCTGTACGAAACAGCCAGAGGAAACATGGATGCAGGGATGAGATCAGCAGCACATATTAAACTCTGTGGCCTCAGGAGAGAGACGCCGCTTAAGACTAAGAAATCATTGCCGCCGCTGAGCAGCCGAGGGATAAAAGCAACCGACGCACGAGTTGTAGATGCTCCCCATCGTCTGAACTGCAGCTGAATCCTACGACTTGGAAATAACTAGAGATAAGACAACGACATAAATCCAGACTCTAAATGTGCTGTTAGAACCTGTGAGGGACATTAGAGTCGAAGCTCAGCTCGGATCGTGGCATCCAGGCTTCATCCCGACTTTTATGGCCTGCTGTTGATGCAGAGGCTGCGATTTTACGAGACGCAGATACAAGGGAAAAACAGAGAGAACGGAGGAATGCAGAGGTGAGAGAGAAAGATGGGAGAAGGCGTGAAGGATGTTCTCTTAAAAAATAAACTACATGCTCCTGATGAGCTTTTTGACAATTTGTCCCTTTGGCCCATTTCTTACTTTATTCGGGAAATAAAAAGAGACTCAAACTCACCTCGTAGGTTTCCCATTTTTGGACGGATTTGAGCGCCCCGATCCAGTCCTCCATTTCCTTCCTGCTCTCGGCGCAAAGCATCAGTTTGCGAAATGGAGTGATCACCTGAGAAAAACCCAGAAAGATGAAAATCCAAGCGCAGGAGCAACAAAGGAGGAATTAATCTGAGCTACAACAGCAGCTGATCTACACATGAAATCCTATTATCTCGAGTTTCTTATTAAAATAATTTAACTTTGACTTTTTTTAAAATCTGGTCCATGTCCCATCTACTAACATGGAGAAGGCAGGGTTTAAGAGCTGGTGCGAGCCACCAGGGGGCAGTTAACATAAATTGGCTTCACTTTTTGGTAGCTGTCCTGTTTTAGATAAAAATTTTTATGGTTTTGAAATAGTTTAAATTCCCATTATTTACCGTGAAGCTGTTGTTGATGTTCTTGGTGCTGGTCTCGGCCACACTTGCATCCGACAGATCCACTTCATCAAAAATCAGGGACTGACGAGAGGAGAAAAAACTAAACGTGAAGACGCTCAACATTTATTCACTTTCTATCGTCTCTGCGACGTTTGAATTTGTTTTGCAGCTGACTGAACCACAATGAAATGGATTTAAAAGTCGTGTACCTTGCAGTCTTTGGCATAGTACAGGGTCCGGCCTCTGAGTTTGAAGTACCTCCTCTTCCATCTCTGGAAGGAGCTGGTCTGCTTCAGCAGGATTCCCTCCTTCACGCTTTTCTGTTGTGAGTCAGAGAGGGAGGGAGACACGAGGAAGAGAAAGCAGACGTTAGCGGCTTCAGATCCGTTAGAATCCTTTCGTTTTTACTCTTGTTTCATTTGTAACGTTCTCATTCTAATGTTGTGCGACCTTCAAACTGCTTTTAATTGGTTTGTTAATTGGTTTGTCCACCAGTTTGAATTTTGAATGTAACTGTGTGTTTTGAAAGGAGCTTAATCTATAAAGTAAATCTATTTAAGCGCCTTCGTGCGAGTCCCGATCGCAGATGGTGAAAATGTAGAAGGGAGTAACTCTGGAAATCTTTTCTGTGAAGAGAGGACGTTCGGCTGAGTGTCAGGACGCAGTGTGTCTGGACAGCAGAGGCAATGAGGTAATGTCTTGTGCTGCAATGTTACGGAGCGATAGTGATGAAGTGACGCAGCAGGTAGGAGGAGCAGTCACCCGCAGCTGCATGAGAATTATTCACATGCTCAGAATGCATGATTCAACTTGACGACACAGATTTGTTTGGCTGAAACTCAACGATTCTACCGAGGCCGCTGCTGTTTTCCATTAAACCTCATCTGTGCCTCAGCTCATCTAACACTCGCTCCTTCTCTGTTTATGAGCGCAAGCCTTAAGAGGAAAGGATGCACTGTGGGTAATCAATTTGAGGTGGGATGTCAGGGGTCGCCATGGAGATTCTCATTTAAAGAGGATACCCAGGCCCGGTGATATTCACAGGCAGAGGGACGATCTTAAAACTCAGATCACGTTGGCGACGGCCTCGTCCTCCTGAGAAGCGACATTCCTGCGGCAGCTTTCATTAGATCAGCTCGTGTGACACGCCCGTGAATTCCCCGTGGAGATAACCGCGTCGCCTGCATATTTTCACGCCAGAAGCCGGTGTTTGCTGCACACAGCGCGATAAGGCTGCAATCAACTGGGAGCATTTGTGTAGCAACATCAGATATCCTTTAAAAAAAAAAACGGAAAGAGGAAGCTACAGACGTCTAACAAAAGCAAAGCGTGTGCTCAACACTTCACACAGAATTCAAGAAGAGACATCATGTTTCTCTAACACCTGGAAATGTGTCCTCCACAGAATGAGTCATCCTGCAAGAGCATCTAAGACAAATGCCTGTGGTCGTCTAATCACCCGACTCAATGTTCTTTACGTCACGTGTAATGAATCAGCTCCAACAACCTGCAGCGCCTCTGAAGGTAAACGCTGTCTCAAGCAATGCAAACATGTGTCAGAGACGTTGAACTGGTGAGAACAGACGACTGTTTGCACCGAACGTTTACTTAACTCTGCAGATGGTTCTGTGGTTTGAAAAAGGCCAAAGTGAAAGGCACAACACGATGTCATTCTTCAGGAGCGCAAAGGTCAGAGTTGTTTTGATGTGTAACACCATTTTCCGACCTCAGATCGCCGTGACAAACAAGTGCTAATGGAAATTGTGAGTGGGGGGGGGGGGGGGATATTGGGTTTTGTTATCTCCGTACCCGCACTGTAATAAAAACAAAGGACAAAACGTGTTCCGGTGTTTTTCCATTTCACACGTATGTTGTTGTTGTTCTTGTGTGAAACGTGGTCGACCAGGAGCCGTTGTCTCGGCAGCGGTGGTCGTACGGATCGGCGCGCGATCCGGCAGTCCGGAGCCGCAAGCTGCCGGCAGCACGGGAGAAACTGTGCGTGAGGTCGTGAGAGTTAGAAACAGAAACAGAAAGTGTGTGTGTGGGAAAGTAAATCCGGACTGACGAGATATTTGGAGGTTTGGATCATCGATTACACAAGTACACACTCTTCTGTGGCCGTGGTTTAGGAACTCTGTGGTTCACCGTTTTTAAAACTTCATCGGTTGTTGTTTCACTAGAACACAGAAAACAATCGTGTGAAGATTTTCTTATGAAACATCTTCCCTCATTTACAACCTCTCCTCATCCACCCTCTGTCTCTAATCCATCTCCCTCACATCCATTAATCTCTCGCTTCTCCTTCCTCTCTCTCTCATTTGGCCACATTATTTCTCTTCCTCCTCATCTTTCTTTCTATCGCTGAGTCACTCATCCATCTTTTTTTTTTTTTCTTCCCATCTTTCCACTTCATTTCATTCCTGTTTCTGTCTCACTCTCTCTGCCCGTCTGTCTTTGCAGTAATGGCTTTGGCTGCCTGAACAAAGGGAGTAACACGAGACAACGGCTCCTCCGGACCAGTGACAAACGGAATTCATCGCTCCATCGCAATCTCGTTCCTCAGGTGCATGTGTGTACGTGTGTACGTGTGTACATGTGTACATGTGTACCGCCTCGCAATAAAAACATACAGCTCGTTGTGATCTCACAGTACGTGTTCCTTTTTTTTTTATTTTTTTTTTTACAATAAATGTGCTGCTGTACCCGGAGGGAGAGATGGAGGCGAGCGGAAGGGACGACGATAGACAGACAGATCCTGACGTGAAGGATCGTTAGCGAGGTCAGAGAAACAGAGCGGAACCAGAAACAAACACAAAAAGACCATAAACAGGGATTTAAGCTCAAAGAGAGGACAAACAAGAAGAAGTCCACGTCCCTTTGGACTGAACCACTCGACACGCCGGAGATAACGGTGAGCTGGAACATCCCTCGACCACCAATCAGACATATCCTCCGGTTGCCACAACAACAGGAGCAGTCGGTCAAAAAGCTAATCGGAGTGTTTTTGTTTGACAGCGGCCGATAATGACAGAACGCTGATATCGATAAAGAACTTACTGGAAGTCAGAGGTAATAATGGACGTGGGAGAGGACGGAGGCTGCTAAAGAAACATGTGACATAAATTTACATTTTTAGTTGAGTCAATGTCGAAATTTAAACATTTTGAAAAAGAGGAGCTGCAGCAATGGACAGGAAAGTGTTTTGAATTATTACAGCAAGTTAAACCTTTTCAAGTAATAACAGGAATTGAAGTTATGAAGCAGAATGAGTTAACAGCTCGTGACTACAAACTGCTAGTAACCAAAGATGTTCAATGTGCGTTGAAGGAAAACAAATATTTCAACTTCAATACTCAACTTCAAATAAAATTTCACCCGAGTTCTACAGTAAATGTACTTGATTAAATTCACACACACACACACACACACACACACACACAGAGGATTCCTGGTGATGTGATATGAAATAAACCTTCGTGTGGTTACAACACGTGTGACCTTCTCCTCACACCTCCTCCGGGCCTGACGGCAATAATTAAATCTAATGTCAGGCTTCCAGAGGTTGAACCGTGCGGCGGCAGAGAGACGTATCAGTAATGCAACCAGCACGTGGGTCCAGAACATATACGACTTTAAACACAACGTATAATCTGTGTCAAGGTCGGGTTCTGCTCCGGCTCGCAGTCGAACCCGCGGCTGCGTTATTCGACTCCGCCGCTCTCCAGCTGAGGGATGTTGTCAGACAGATCAGTGTTTTCATTAGAGCGGGACTAATTACATCACAACAATCTGCCCTGGTAGACCTGATACACACACACACACACACACACACACACACACACACACACAGAGCTGTCAGAGGATGTTCACACAACAACGCATTAACACACTTACTTACTCATCTGCAAAATGCATGCACAGACAAAACAGAGCTGTGAAGTGCACCCGTATATAAAATACTGACGCACTCAAGTGGAAAACGACAAACACGCCCTCACATACAAACACGCGTGTAACAGCTGTCTGACAAATCGTCACTGGATATTTTCCTGAAGTTATCGCAGATGTCCGAGTCTGCTGATCCCAACGTTTGTTGGAGCTTTGACTGCAGAACGGAACGGAGAGCGAGTGGACGCGTTGATACAAAGGAATACAAATATTATATATATATATACACACACACTCAATGGTTCTATGCACACACACACACACACACACAGAGAGACTGTGTAAAAATATACCTGCAGAACAGCAACGTGCACGTTCATCAACTTTGTTTGTGGAGAAATTAAAGTTGAACTGTTTAATAACTTTGTGTAATAAACAAACCAGTGTCTGTTTCTCATGAGGACAAAATGACAAACTGGAGATAAGAATCTAAATGTTTGAAAATAAAAAGCTGCATCTAATTTTGGAATTGACAAGAAGGTTCATTATTGACAAAGCTACATATATATATATATATATATATATATATATATATATATATATATATATATATGTGTGTGTGTATGTATATGTGTGATGTACAGTATATATATCATACAATCCTGAAACTAAAATCAAACCAAACAAGAAAATGCAAAGTTGTCTTAATATTTGCTAAAAGAAAATATTAGTTTCAGCAGTTTAAGTGATGAACTTTTAAAAAAAGATGTAAAGTAAATATTTGTCCACGTTTTGAAGGATCTACATCTTCACTGTGAATTAACTTTACATCAGAATAACACAGACTATTTATATTTATTCTGGAAAAGTGACAAATATGTCAGACCACACAGACGCTGTCCAGTTTCACACAACAGCACCACACACGCTCACACACTCAGGGGGAATCACCCTTTAAAAAAGGGAATGAACCAATGACATCGCAGCGTTGAGCCATTGACAGCTGGACGTCCCACAGAACGTCCTCATGTCTGACCTCATGCTTTCTGTCCTCGTCCTCCAGCCCGCTCTCCTGCAGCTTCTTGTTGTGGCTGGACTCCAGGTGGTCGTCCTGGCTGAGCTGGTCGTCGTCCCCCTGCCCCGCCCCCTCACAGCGGAACCACAGGGGCGCCATGCAGCAGCCACTGGTCTGACACAACCCCGGCATTGGCAGCTGATGACCTCACTTCCTGTGAAGCCCTTTTAAATATCGCACAAATGAAGGCCACTTATCCCAAGACTGACGGTTTCCAGAGGCCTCCTGTTCTTCTCTGTGCTACCTGAATTGGATTCTTCCCATGTTCTTCTCATGAAACTTTTTTTTAAAAGTTCTGAAATGTCCTCAGCTTCATCCACGTGAACTTTTCTTTCAACTCTTCTCCTTGTTTCACTCGGTTCCTCGCTCAGCTGGGACTCTCCTTCCACGCCAGCGGCTGCTCCGACAATACAAACCTACTTCCTCACTCTCTCACTTCCCGAGTGAGGAAGCCACGCCTCCTCAGGTGTGCTGCAGGCCACACCTCTTTGTGTCTGTGTGTCCCTCTCTCTCTCACTCACACACACACACACACACAAACGAAGGTGTGGTATGCAAATGCTCTTTACCTGAGGAGGTGTGTGTGTCTGTGTTCATGTGAGAACGAGCCCATTTCCTTGAGGCTATTTATAAGACTCGCAAAACCAGTCTGACCAGACACCAGACACCCACGCGCACACGCACAGGCACACACCCACGCACGCACACACACACACACAGGCACACAGGCACACAACGTTTGTGCTTCTCAGTGACATAATGCATTCTCAAGGTAAAAGTACACACACACACACACACTGAGGTTAATGTTGCACTACTCTGCTTAAGAGAGCTGATTGTGTGTGTGTGTGTGTGTGTGTGTCCATGCACTGCTGCCCACACGTTGTCATCGGAGAGCTTTCAGTGTCAGATCAGTGTCTCATCTGCCGAGGCGAATTATAACAAGTGTGTGTGTGTCTGTTCTTGCAGTCTGCATATCATTGTGTCTTTAATGAGCAGAAACATGCTGTTCCCTGCAGACAACCCCCCCCCCCCTCATCGCTGTCTCTCTCTCTCTCTCTCTTTCTCTCTCTCTCCGTCTCTCCTCCCTTCATTCCTCCTTTTCCCCACTTTCCTTCCAAAACTTTTTTCTTTCAACCCCCCCCCCCCTCTCAGACGCCTCGTGGTTAAAATCGGTGAATGAGCTCAGAGCTTCATCGGCGGCTGTAGCGAGTGACAGCAGAGTTACTGATGTGAACTGACTGATAATAATCACCACGTTTCTCCTGAGAGGAGGAAAAGGGGCCAGTTTCTCAGCCTGCTAGCGCTACGTAAAGCTAATTATGCTAATGCAAAAATCACTATAGCTTCGCCACATTGAATTCGAGAACATAATTAGGTGCAGCTGGGATTTCTAATTGTTTCACTGGAGCGGAGGGAGCTGAACTACTTAATTTAATTTGTCTTTAAAGAAATATGATAGAACTCCGTCAGAAGACTTCTCCATAATATTTTCTTATTTTATTTATCACCATCTTTGTTTCCCTTATTCTGTAAAACAGCCATGGCTGCTTCCAATCTGTTCAATGAATCCAAATGATCATCGCTATCATTAATACAAAATATATTCCTTGAATAATGTTTTAGTGGCAAAACAATCTGCAGAATGTAAATGTTACCAAGCCGGTGTTTTTCTGAAACAATGGGCAGCAGCTGTTTATTCATGAGCTCCTGGAAACGGCACAGTGACACGTTCAGGTGCGTCTCTGCCAGAGCTAATTAGAGCCGACGCACGCTGGCTGTCGCAGACACCGAACCCCCCGACCTTTCAGCCACGGCCGTGTTTTTGTAATCATGAGGCGCCGCCGTGCCCGGACGGACGTCGTCGGAATGCCAAATGAATCTCAAACCAATGTCACCAGCTGTGATTTTTTTTTTACAAAGCTGCAGCCGTTCGTCTTCTCCAGCAGATGGCAGGCGGAGAGAGAGGCAAGGGACGGAGGAGGAAGGAAATAAAACATTAGTGAGTAAAGTGGAAGAGAAAGAAGACGAGCGGTGCAGTCATTAGTAACTGTCAGATGTGTGTGTGTGTGTGTGCGTGTGTGGAGGTCTATAAATAGAAACATGAACTGGATTCCCTGTGAGAAAACACAAATCCATCTCTACGCTCAGAACATGCTCCTGTGAGGTTTTTACATTCTGCATTAATTATTCTTTTCTTTCATTTGTTTTCAACACTTCACACACGTGGGCTTTACCACACACACACACACACACACATGTTTAATGCACTATTCGATGACCAAGACCTGGCTCGTCCTGATGCGGTTAAACCCCACCCATCTGGCGTTCGGAGGTGGCTGAAACAAACACCCGGTATCGTTTGCAATGAAACAGCTGACCCAGGTCTGGTGTCGTTGATTACACACAATTTCTTTCTCTTCTCGCTTCCTGACATTTTAAACTTGGTAACGCGAAGGCATGCGGGGTTGCCATGGAGACAACTTTCGAAATCAACCTTGAGCTTGACAATGTGAGACACGAACACACACACACACACACACACACACACACACACACAAAGTTGAATTCATCAACATTTTCACCTGGACATTTTTGTGCTGTTAATCAAACATGAAGTTAACCAGGCTTCCTGTGTGTGTGTGTGTGTGTGTGTGTGTGTGTGTGTGTGTGTGTGTGTCACTGCACTGTCCTTGACAAAGTTGTTATGCAAAAAGCGAGAAGCATCATTTGAAATAGGAACTGCTTGCCTCATCCGTCATGTATACACACAATGCCTGACCACACACACACACACACACAGTTAGAACACGGCGTGGGAGGACTTTGCACCATGGCTACCACATCCTGTCTCATGTACCTCTGTGCGTTTATTAATAGACACACACACACACACACACGATATGTGTAAAAAAAGAATCTGATGACACCCTGTCATACCTAAGATGGACAAATGTGTGGACACACACACACACACTTTCTTCAAGTTTAGCCACAGTTTGTGTGTTGACGTGTTTTTTGAAATATCGTCCAGTTTTTGACTTTGAGGTTTGTGCACTGAAGGACGTATAATCTGCAGGGGGGGGGGGGGTTTGCCTCCGAACATACGGACAAAATCTGGCTCTGATGCTGCGTAATCCCTAAACACACACAGACACACACAGACACACACACGCTGCGGAATGAAGAGATAAGTATCTCTTCAGCTCTTAAGTCAGAATGAGATCGACGGTGAAAGAGGTGAGAGGAAGCGGGTAGTCTGTCACCCCTTCGTTCATTTTTGATGCTTATCACAAAAAAAAAAAATTGTACTGTTTGCAACAATCCTGCAAATAAAGATTTAACATTTGAAACGGAGGAGAGGAGGCGATTCGATGTAGAACGGAGGAAGAGGACGAGGAAAAGAGAGGTGGGAAGGGAGGAGGGAGGTGAGGAAAGAAGAAAAGGAAAGGAGACGAAAGGAGGAAAAAGGTGAAAGGGAGAAGAGAGAGGATGTACTGCAGGTGGGGCAGAGAAGGAGGAGAGCAGAGACGAGAGGAGACGAGTGAGGAGGAAACACGAGTGTGCGTGTGTTTGTGTTGTGGCTGGTGATTATCCCTGATGATCACACAGTGCGGTTTAATCTCGTCTCCCCACGCTCACGCACGTCAGATGTAAACACACATCTGACGAGCCGACCTGCTAACGATGCATTTTAAAACTAATCTGTGACACGTTCGCAACACACTCAATAAAACAGAGTGAGTGAGTGTGTGTGTGTGTGTGTGTGTGTGTGGATGCATCAAGTTGTGTGTTTGCGCAGCAATGTTTTCATGTCCCTGTGCTGTCGTAATTTCTCTCACACACACACAGTAAGCAAACAGAAATGGAGGCTTACTCCCTCTCTCTCCCTCTCTCACTCCCTCCCTCTCTCTCTCTCTCTCTCTCTCTCACTCACTCCCACTCTCTCTCTCTCTCTCGGTCGTTGGCACAGAGTCGTCGTCATGGGAGATTTCCAAGGCAACCTGTGGGGGCTTTTCCTGCCCTCTTGACTCATTCCCCTACAGTCGCGTTCAGAACACACTGTAACCACTGACAGTAAACACATCACCACATCCAAAACCGAGACTACAACAAAAAGAGGGGTTTTTTTTAAGAACACGCCCGTCAAGGATGGAGAACGTATGAACGCACTGTGCAGCGTTTACTGCATTTTATACGTCTTACACAAAAACGCATCAGAAACCGAGGCGCTCTCTCTCACCTCGCTGTCTCGCCACAGTCACACGTTCAAGTGGGTGTCACGTTTCCATCACCGCCCATCGGATGCAAACCTGCGTCTGCTGCAGAGTGAAACCGACAAAAGTAATTGAGTCTAAACTGGACATGTGTATATTAATTTCCCATCGCCTTGTTTTTATTCGGCAACATTTCCTTTGTTTAAAATGTTTTGTGGTTATGACCCCGTTCAGACTCTGTATCAACATCTGTCCTCAGAGATCCGGTCACAGGTCGTCCCAGGAGTCACATTCAAAATGCGTTTTAAAGACCGGGGACATGTTCACGTTGTCCGTGCTGAACGCAGCCCGTCCACTTGCATCCCGATCTCTCAGGACGGATGCGACGACCGGGTTCTGACGGGCTCTTTATAAAAGTGCCTGCAGCTTTGAACTGGTGAGTCGGTCAATTACACAAACACCGGCTGGCGAGAAGTGACGGATCAGAGCGCGACGGAGGAAAAAGCTCCGGGCTCGAACGTTTGTGAAGCTCCAGTTCCTCCGCGCCGTTGCTGCTAAATGTGACGACGTGGCTCGAAGCCTCCGGACCGCAGGCCGGGGTCAAGTCGCTCCGAATCAAGTTAAGGATTTCTCTCGTTACTGCAGCATGAGCGCAACTGTGTCTGTGCAGATGGCGGAGACGGAAACCCTCGTCCAGCCTCAACTAAAATAAAAAAATATTCATTTAATTCTCATTCTGCAGCATGAGGCCAAATCTCTTCTGCGTAAGCAAAGTTTCTTTATCACAAATGAAGATTTAATTATAGAGGTTATAGTGTTTGAATTATATTGATTATATACAACGACCCTGACACACGTCACATCTAAGCAGACACACAAAACAAATAACCAGAGGTAAATTGGTGATTACCATCTAATATTTTTAAATTTCATTTATCATCACGACAGATGCAAAGTAAATGGACTCAAGGAAAACACTGATATCATTAAAAACCGTTGGCTGTGAATCTATCGCCTGCAGATGTTTGCTCCAACGTCAGTGGTGTGCACGTGACACCTTCAGGGACAGTCTGCAACACGACCTCCCCGAAAAGTTTCCATGAATCATAGCTGATGAAAAGTGATATAAACACTGTGGTGTTGCTCCTGTGAGCAGAGACTCGCTGCATCGACAGGCTCAGTTCCCGAGGCTGAGGTTCAACTTTATTCTGAAATAACTCTTCTCAGGTGCGTTTAGACTTCATTCTGTTTAAAAAAATATATTATTATAACATTAAAGCTGGAATTAAACACTCCCTGATCCTACGTGCACTATCATCAGTGTCGTGTCTTCAGGCTATGTTAACAAAAAACATACACAAGTCTTCCAACCATTCTGTTAATAAAGTTCTATCTCATTGGTTAAATAAAGTTCTGCTATAACAAAGTTAATTTAATTGAATGCTTTTATTCTGAAGTCGGAAATGATCACGTCAGACGCATCTCCACTTCCTCCCATTGTAGAAGTTAAAGTATCCCAGATGTGGGTGTGGCCATACTTAAAAATAAAATGCAAAGGGCCGAACCAATGAGACGGTCTGGTTGACGGAGGCTTTTCCGTGATTGGGGGTCACCAGCTTGCCCCGCCCTTTGTTGGTGTTGCTTAGCAACAGAACTGAAGATGGACACGACGAGAAAGAAAAGGATGTCTCGCCGAAAAAAAAAAAAAGCGGTCGGTCACTGAAGTGCAATGAATCCTGGGAGAGGTTGGTCCAGGAAGGATCCTCTCGGAGTTTCTCGGGATGGAGGATTTTTGTCGAGCCTTGGAAGTGAGACGGTCTAGACACGACGCGGTGACGCAATCTGTCTTCGGCTTCTTCTCAGCGATTACTGCGAAGTCAGCCGCTCACCCTCCGCTGAGTCTGAGCTGAAGCTGCTTAAGCTTTAAAATAAATGAGTTGTCGGAACACATCCAGAACGAGATCGCACATCGTCAACAGAAGCCCTTTTCCCAGCGCTGTGGTTAAGACAGTGTTGTTACTTTAAGACGTGTTGTGCTGCAGTTTTTTCTTTTCCAGTTTCTACCTCGTACTTAATCTCTTATCCTACTTCCTGTCTCTCCCTCTTTTCTTTTCTCTGCACATGAACTCTCATTCTTAGCCTCGGATCAATATAACTCTTCCTTCTCATCCCTTTGCTCATTCCTCCTCTATCCAGTCCTTCTGTTTACTGCCCGGATCGATGCCTCCTCCTCCTCCTCCTCCTCTGCCTCCTCCTCCTCCTCCTCCTCCTCCCTCTTTTCTAAACAGTGATTTCTTCTTTCTTCATCACCCGGCTCTCCTCTCTTTTAACCCTCTTTTCACCTCCCACTGTCCTCAGTCGATTTTGATTTAGCCGCTGAACCGCCCGGCCCTTCCGTCCTCATTCCTTCAACCATCAGTTGATGGGTTTTTTTTGTCTTTTCTTCCTCTTCCTGTCATCGCTGCTCCACGTGGATCTCATCGGTTTAATATTACTTCGGAGTTTGTCTGTGACTTACAGGATTTGTCTCATGAAAAAGGAAACACACTGAATGGAGGTGACCCCGCTCTCCGCCCCTCTCCTCTGCCTCCGTGATGTGATGGATGGAGCAGATCTCCGTCTGTCTAGACTTTAATAATCTGCTTTTTTTCACTTGCCCACTAAAATTCATCCTGCACAGTCTGGTGGTCTAAACGGCTTGACCCCGAGGATTAACGGCACTATTTCAGATCCGAACTTTGCCCCGCAAGCGTGATACTGATCAAAGTTTCGACTTTTTTTATCAACTTCTGTCGGGGACATTTTATCAGCGCCGGAGACAAGACGCCTTGTTTGACACTATACTAAAAAAAACACAGTGAAAATAGCGATTTAAAATTCGCATGATAAAGATTTACTGGTGACAAAATGTTGGCCACATTCAAATTCGTAAAATAAAAGTTATATCACGGGAAAAATAAAAGTATTATTAACATAATATGGATTAGAGCTGTAACGGCTTGAAAACAGAATGTACAGCAGCGCATCAGATTTCGTGTCGTGATCCATCAGAGGGCGCTCGCTGTCAGCTCGACCTTGCAGGCTCTCGAGACCAGCAAAGTTTGAATATTCAAATATCTTTTCGAACGTACTGCATGGTCGTGTTGCTCAAACACGTGAACGAGCATCTTAGGAGCTGTGAACCCGTTACGTCACTGGTCGTGTCACGACGAACCAGGCGGGGTCATTGTGAAACACTGAACTTTGTGTTGAAACACTTACACAAGCGGAGCAGCCACTGTTGCAGAACACGTGCGTCCATGTACGAGTGTGCGATGGTTTCAAGAGGGCTTCTCTCCGAGCTGCTAATGAAACAGAACCTCTCCTCCTCCTCCTCCTACACCTCTCTCCATCTCTCCATCTCTCCGTCCACTTCTCTGTTTTCCATTTTTCACTACTCGACTAAACTCCCTCCCCCTCGTGCACCTCTTCCATCCCTCTCTCCCCTCTCCACGCTCTCTCTCTCTCTCCTTCTCGGCCCCTGTTACTTTCCCTTTCTGGATTTTTACTGTTTACATAAAACTCTCAAAGTTAAAATAACCTCGCTCTGCACGCACATGTAGTGTCCACAAGAGGATAAATCAACATACATAAACACGCATGCTGACGGAAACACATGGCCGGCGTGTCTTGACAATCCTCCAACATGCTGATGCTGTATTTGTTTAACAAAATGACCTTCTAAATTTAGACTCCGTGTCCCAGAGGAGGCTAAAAATGGAGCCAATCGCTTGTGTGTGTGTGGCTACTTTTATTATATCTGCGTGAGTGAACGTCTCGCGGAGCACATGTCCACATTCTTGTGGCTACAACAGAAATGTCTCTGGTTTGGAGAGGACGGAGAGGATCTGTGGTCATCTCCTGGACACCGAATGAATATTTCACGTCTTTTTTTTAATTCCTTCCATTCATTCTCTATTGTTGTCTGGCTCCGAGGGTCCGGCAGCGTGTGACCAGCTCCGACGGTGGAGGTGTAGAGAGCGAGCGATTACAGCCTGTGGATGTGTTTTCATACGTACGCTGGTGTTTACATGGGGGGGGGGGCGGCTGCTGTATATTAACTGGGAGGGTTTCTGCGTCTTATCAGCGTTTCACGGACACGTCACCTAAACCGGGAACACGTGTAACCGCAGGAGGAAGTGAATCGTAACACAAGGCGCCACATTAAACTGATTTTCATTGCATTCAAATCCGAAGTGACTCATGTTTTCATTGTTTTTAGTTGCGTTCATTGTGCGTTTGTGACGTACGACACCAGACGGCGTTTCACATTCAACATGCGGCTGCAGCGGCAAAAACTGTCACTGCACAACTGGTTCATTAAACTTTTTTCACGCACAAACCTTAAAAAACTCCACGCAGATTATTTTTCATAATGTCACGCAGATTATTCTTTGCAGAGGTCGACTACAAGAAGAAAGAGGCAGATGGAGAGAACGAGGCGTGTTCAGGTTTGTCCCTGTAACAACATGATCTGTGTGACAACACTCACACTGACAGAGAGAGAGAGAGAGAAGACGACAGGAAAAATAGACGGAGACAGAAAAGAGAGAGAGGGAGCAAGAACGACAAAGAGAAACTAAATACAAAAGGCAAAGAAAGAAAGAACAAGTGAGAAAGAAAGAAGGGAAAGATGAGAAAAGAAACCAAGCAGCTGATAGGCAGAGTGAAAAAGAAAGAAAGAACAAACGTGACAAAGAAACATAGAGAAGATAGGAAGAACGAGCAAAAAAGAAAAACAAGTGTGAGAAAAAAGAACAACACATGACAGAAAAAAAGAAACTACAGGAAAAGAAAGACAGAACAAATACAAATCAGAGAGAACGAGTGGAAGGAAAAAGGAAGCGGCGGAATAAACACATTGAGAGGATTTACCATATTCAGTAAGAGGCTGCTGTGAGATTCTGCTCAAACATCCACACGACAAAAATAGACATTCTACAAAGAGTTCACCGCGTGGTTACAAAGCATGACAAGCTGTGTGTGTGTGTGTGTGTGTGTGTGTGTGTGTGTGTGTGTGTGTGTTTCCTCTGCTCTCTCTCAGTCTCTGATTCCTTCGTCTATTCATCAGACTGAAGGGAATCCTGCAACAATAACACAAACACACACACACACACCTGCTTTAAATACAAAGGCCTCTCTCCAGCCTCCTTCTTCCATTACACATCTTTCATGTCACACACTCTCAACCCACTTCTCCTCTCTCTCTCTCTCTCTCTCTCTCTCTCTCACTTCTTCAAGTGACGTTCGATCAGATCTTTGTTTAGAAAACCCAACGACTGCTCCGGGTTTCGTAGGATGTGGCTTTTCTTTTCTTTTTTTTTTTCTTTCTCGTTCTTGCAAACATCAGTTTCTTTCCTGGTAGAACCCTTCGTGCACGTGCAGAGGATGTGTGTGTGTGTGTGTGTGCGTGTTTTGCGTGTGTTATGTAGGACGCCGTGTGTTTTTTGTGTGTCAGGCCAATTTGTTTGTGTAGCGGTTTCATTAACCAGATTGGAAAACTGAGAAAAGAAAAAAGGAGTGCAGGGGTGGTGGTGGTGGTGGTGGTGGTGGTGGTGGGGGGGGGTTTGTTGTCTTTCTGATAAGTTGCCAATAAAGAAAGTATGATTCACGGTCTGGCTCGCCGTTGAGCTTGATGACGAAGGAGAGAGAGTGGCAGACGCAGAGGCAGCCAGACACAAAAGGCCGAGTCAGGGAGCGAGATGGAAATGGAGAGGAATTGGCGCTCGTACGTCTTGGGGCTGGATGAGAGCTCCTTCCTAATATAATTATAAATTCTCTTGTCCGCATCTTTTTTGCTGCCAGTCGCGTCCTTGGCCTGAGTCAGAGGGGAGAGAAGCCGTGTTCCGGGCCGGAAAACGCCTCCCAGGCCAACTACGCTAAGTGCTCGCTAGAAAAAAACTAAAAAGATAAAAACGGCGGCGCTCGGAGTTTAGACGCTGGACACGGACAGATCAGCGGGATAGAAGAGTCACCGCGTGGAGCTGGATCGATACACGGGACGGACGCCATCTTTATTGACGAGACGCTGCAGATTCACTGGAGGGAAACGAAGGTGTTGAGGACGGACGCCGACAGGAAGTGAAGAATAAAAGTGACTGTTAGGTCATCACTCTGCCTCATCCAACCATCCAATAAATATTTATCCATCTATCATCCATCCATTAAGACAAGAGTTTCCATTTAACACACACACACAGACACACACAGACACACACAGACACACACACAGACACACACACACACACACAGGGTGCAGTCTTTACATCGAGTGTCATTAACAGATGTGCTTCTGCTGACTCAGGCTGTCATTCTTCATGTGGTGCTTCAACTCACAGGGTGTGACAGCAACACACACACACACAGACACACACACAGACACACACACAGACACACACAGACACACACAGACACACACACGCTGCTGATTGTGCAAGCTGCAGTCACAAAGACTAAACGGAATCATAAAAATTATCTGAGGTCTCAGGACACTATTGCAAAAGAAACCTGTGTGTGTGTGTGTGTGTGTGTGTGTGTGTGTGTGTGTGTGTGTGTGTGTGTGTGTGTTGTGGCGACAGTCTCTTGCTTCCTGTTAAAGAGCTTTCCAGGGAGAGGGGCTGAAAAACCCCAGCGTGAGTCTATTTTTGGCAGCAGAGAGAACGAGCCGAAGAGCTTCACGGGGTTAAAATAACACCGAGCGGCACAGAGGCGTTACAAACAAAACAGAGGGGCTTAAAAAAAGTACAACAACAACACAAAGCGGAACGAGGCAGAGAGAAGTTAGAGTGTGAACGTTTCTGTCTCGGCCTGTCGCGGTGGTTGAAAGGCCGACACCCGACAGGATCCACTGCACCAGTGTCAGCAGCCGAGCATCACAGGAAACACTGCGGCCGCTGCTTCTCATTTGTGTCACATGTTGTTGAGCAGCTCGCGACCTGAAAGTGCCTCAACATCACAAAGTCAAGAAAAGCAATTCATTCTTATTCAGGCAAAATCAAAACAAAAAAAGAGAAAGAAAAATAGTTCACGCTCGCATCAGTTCCCCGAACTGACGGGAGAACAATTAAAAACGTGTTGTTTGTTTTGACAAAGTTCAACCTGAGCGACGGAAACAGCTGAAGAGATTTCAGCTCAGATCCTCGAGACAAACGTCTAAAATCAGGCTTCGTGTTGTCAGCGTCCATTAACCAGCAGACGGAGAGAGAGACACACACACACACACACACACACACACACACACACACACACACACTCCACTGATTGATAACACACATTAGCAGCCTGACACACAAACTAACGCAAACCTGTCAAGACTGAAACATGTTTGCTCATTAGTGATAACACACACAAACAAACACACACAAGATATTGTTGTATCCTCGTCATTAGCACATTTCCAAAGTGAGTGTCACTATGTTGCACAACGCCGCAGGAGATAACTCAACACACACACACACACACACACACACACACGCACACACACAAACTCCTCATGCAGGGATGACGACAGATGGGACAAGATGGAGGGATAAAGAAAAGGGGTGGTGAAACTGGACGAGTGAAAGAATGAAAGAAGGAGAGATCAATGCTGAGACGCTAAATTCACCTCCAGTCACTTCCTCCTCCTCCTCCTCCTCCTCCTGCTCCTGCTCCTGCTGCTGCTCATATAAATCTCTGTGCTGTTGATTCACTGTGACGTGAGGTCAGAGTCGTTTAAACAGATAAAAGCGTTTTGACATCAACACAAAATGTTCACAAGACGACGTGAGGACGCGACAACGTCTCAGTGAAGCAGCTTGAAAACATGAAGAGAAACAAGGGAGCTCGTCGTCCTGGAACCGAATCAAACGCTCGACGCTGTACACGTGTTTCTCGGCTGCTGCGTAAACACCCGACTCCTCGCGGGCGTTTGCCTGCAGATGATCTCCTGTTGCAGGCGATTGTTTGTCCAACCTTCTATTCGCTGTAGATAACCTGAATAGATACGGAGGATATACTGGACACGGGTCAGATAACCTCGTGCGAGTCACAACAAAGACCTGGAGGATCTCAAACTGTAGCTCAGACCAGCTCGTGTCTCCACCACAACCACCCGGCCCCTTTAAAATCCGGCTCCACCACATTCAACGCTCTCTCAAACATCAGTCCGCTCAATACGTCCGATCATTCTCATCCCCCTCCATCAATGATTCTCAGGGACGTCGGTGACAACGTCCACAAAAAAACAACCTTTATCACAACTTCGTCTTCTGACCTTTGGTCCACGCAAAGATTTGACAGATTCTTTCTTGGCCCACGTCCCATCGTTCCTCAGAGTTCCATGGAAATCCGTGCAGTATGTTACACTGACAACATGTTATATTTAATATAATTTAATAATCATATTTCTCAGTTGGAAAACAATTTACTTTATATTAGCTTGAAAACTTTTTCTGTTAAAATTGTAATTAATATTTTCTATCTCGTTTTTCTACATTTCTTTGTGTTAATATTGTATTTGTACTTATTTATTACTTTTACTGTGTCATTTTCAATCCTCTTTGCTGCTGTAACACATCACTACTGTGTTTTAAAATCATCTTTAACATCTTTGTTCTTTATTTTCTTCTCATTTATTGTTGGATAAATAAACCGACACCGTTTTATCACTGCACTGAGATAATAACCACGATTTTTTACCTTGGTTTTTATTCTCATAATTGACACAGTTCTTTCAATAAGTTCATTATAACTTTTCAACAAGCAGCCACAACTGTTTTTGCCACGACCAAATAATCAAAAAGGAAATGATAATGAGAATAAAACCCAGGTTGAAAAATACTTTTAATTCTTCTTTTGGCTCCAGGACTCTTGTTGAAATGTAATTAAAACCTTAATTGACTCGTGTAGAATCAATAATATGATTCTTCTGGATTTAAAGCAGCATATGTAATTATCCTCGAGTCGCCCTGAAGCACCAGGCGACTTGATTCTCCTCAAATTTAAAGTTTCTGGACACAACAACTGACAAAACGTTGTCAAATCTGAGAGAAAGAGTAAAAAGGAAAAGGCTGTTCTCATGTTTCACTCTCGTCTGCTGCAGGATATTGATTCGTTTTCAATTAAGGACGTAAGTGAGACTGATCACGGCTGTGAGGGACATGAAATAAAGACAGAGCGAGACAGAAGAGAGGATTATTCGCAGAGACAATAATTAGAGACGTAGATATGAGAAGAAGGGAAATCAGGAGAGAGGCCGGAGCAACAGAGGGGACACATGAAGGAAAGACGTGATGAAAGCAGAGGACGGACGGGATGAAGGACGACGGAGGTCAGAGAGGATGAAGAGATCAAGGCAGGAGAAATAAAACACGACCAGGTGGCAGCAATGAAAGAGACGACTCCAAATAAGACTGGAGACAAAAGATAAAGAGACAGAGAGGAAGTGAAGCAAACGTGTCACCAACAAAAGGTTCCCTCTTTTTTAAAATACTCTAAAATGTCTCCAGAAAAGAGACAAGTGTCGTGAAGCCGAACACACTCACACATGATGATGATGATGATGATGATGATGAAGATTAACAGCGTATGGATCGTGCCTTTGTCTTTTAACAGAGGTCAAAGTTCAAGCTCTGATCCTGGAGGGGATTCCACCAGGGGAGAAAAAAAAACAAAAAACGATTGAAGCAACGTTCTCGATTCGTATTCGAACGCTGGAGACAACTTCTGTGACGGTGAACGAACGTCGGCCTCGTTTCTCTTCCAGCAGCGGCTTCTTTCAAACGCTCGTCCCTTTGTCTCAGCTGCCAAAGACACGGTGGCTGCCAACACACACTTTGAATTAATAGACTTTTGGTGCAATGTCACAATTTCAGCGTAAACCTGCTCCGTGTTCAGAACGAGTCAACAGACCTGAGCTGCTGCCAATTTACATTACGTATTAATTTATTTTTATTGATCGATAGATTTTTTTGGAAGCTGTCGCCATCGGTTTTTACAGAAAGAGACAAGTTTCCATGTTAATAAAGATCTAGATAACGAATCAAACTGAACATTTCTATCATACGAAACAGACGAGAGCGGCTGGACGTCATCCCGAGGTTAAAGTTTTGGGCTGCAGGAGCGAAGGCGTAGACGAATAATAAAAGAGAAGAAGTAGACGAGAGAAAACCAATTAAAAAAGATTCAAAACATTCATTAACAGATTCTCTGTGTTTTACACAGAGAGTGTTTGTTTTGTGTAACGTTTCTACCAGAGACTGAACAACAGACACGACTGACGGTAAATAAGTGAATTAGAGCTACTTTCTTATTCTCCCTCCATCTCTCTCTCTCTCTCTCTCTCTTCTACTCACTAATTTCCCCTCCCTCCCTCCCTCGCTCCTCTTCTCTTTCCATCTCTCTCTCAGTATTGACCCACACACTATAGCAGCTGTATTGCATCAAGCCAAGGGCATAAATCAAAGCGCACCCACACAACGCTGACCATCCCACACACACTCTCCTCAAGCCATTTCTGTTCCCCGTCCCACACACAGACACACACAAGCAGACACACACACACACACACTATAACTCGTCCTCATCACCACTGCGGTGAACACCCACACAGATCTCTGTACCAGGAGTGAGATGCAGATTAAAAAAAGTACAAATATAGCCGGTATGATTCCAAAGCACCGTGTAGGAAAATCCACAGGACTCGTTTTTTAAAAAAATAAATAAATAAAAGCGTTACTTGTTGGTCACCACTCAAACTGCCAGAAATATGAGCGGTTATATAATCTGAAGTGGTGCAGCTATTTTAGAAGGGAACGTGTTCGCTCGGGAGGAAGAGAGAACGTAAGAGTTATCGATTCCTCGCGTCTAAAAACGACATCAAGGCAAAAAACTAATGTTAAAAATACTAAGATCGATGTGATGCGACACAGAAGAGGTTGCATGTGTTGATTTCAATGATAGTTTGAATTATTCGTTTTTTTAAACGAAGCCAAGTTTTGGAGGAAAAACAAGCAAAACAAAGATTTTACAACCGAGAAGACACGAACACAAGCTGAGAAACGAATGACAAGAGGAAAAGAAAGAATTTTCAGGAGGAAGAATTAAACGGAGGAAAGAAAAGGAAAGGAGCCAAACATAATGAAGGGACAGCTCTTCTCTGTGTGTTTGTTTGTGTGTACTTTTACATGCACGGTCATTAGAGCGGGTACTCGTCGCACACACACATATAAATACAAAACACACACACAATTCAAAAAGGCTTGTTTGCTCTTTGGCCTCATTCTCTTCCTGCGTCTCCTTTATTTTCCGCGACAAATGAGAGCGAACAGGAGGAGGAGGAGGAGGACGAGAGGAGGATGGAAAAAGGAGGAGAGGAAAAAGTCCTTGTGTAAACGATCCCGCAGGTAAAGAGAGAAAATAAGAAGAGAAGAAATCAGAGGTCGGGCAGAGGAAGATGATTAAAAAGCAAAACACGACGTGCAGATTTTAGCTACAACGAGTGACACAGCAAAAAAAAAAAACAGCACAACAAGATGCTGCAACACAAACAACACTGACTCAGCTCCAACACAACATTTTAATCAGGCAGGACGTGTGGCCTGCAGACGGGGGGGGGGTCCCATTTGTTTCTCTTCATGGACACTTTACACAACTTTATCTCTTTTCAATTCTTCCCAGTTTTTAAATGTTGCATCAAAAGTTTGGAGCCGCAACAAAACAGAAGCTCCGGCAGATAACGTTTAACTTTTTTTAAAACATTTCTAAATCGTCTATGATCACGTTGTGGATCATTCTTTTTCCCTTTCATTTCAGATCATTTGCTTTTTTTATTCATATGCACCGCTCAGGGCTTTCTTCAGAAGTGATAGTTTGATGGTAAGTGCAGAGATAACGTATATATGAAAAAGGATTATTGCTCAGGGTATCGATTATCTCTGCTGGGCTGTGATTTATGCTGCACTCCACCACAGTAAAACCTCAGATATCCAGATGTAATGTATGATATCGACAGGCTGTTACATGTTCTCTGGGTTTATGGGCTTAAAACCGCACAGACGGGTTTTTCTAACTCAAACTAGTACAAACAAATGATGAATAATGATCCCAGACTGTTGCTATCAGGTCTTAACTCTACAGTAAATACTGATATGGTACTAGAAATGTTTTCATATACGTCCTGCAGACAGATTACACATGAACGTCAGTAAAATTAGACACTGATTTGATCTCTGCAATGTAACACGATCACTGTCTCAACAAGAGACTCCAAAAAATAAATCTGTTGTTCTTGAATTGAAAAAGAATCTTAAATGTGTTTAAACGCCTGAAAATCAAAGTATGTTTTATGTGTTTATATTAATATTTGAGGGGCGTTTATTTATTAACTGTGTATTTGAGAAAGAAGACAGGACTAAGAGGAGAGATGACATGATGAGCAACAACCACCTGAACCGGATATTCGCGCTACATGTCTCAGCACCGAGAGAACATTTCTTCATCTTGAGAATAAACCATCAGAGCGACACGCGTCTGCTCTGGCCCTGAACAAGTGTTTGAGTTCTTACAGCCTCTGCACAGACGAGCTGGTGCACGTCTCAGGTCGAACAGACTCCGTCAGACGAGCTGAGAGGTTTGGCTTCACAGCGTCTCTCCGGCTTCTGGACGAGATGAAACCTGCTCCACTGAAGCCCCGTTACCAGAGATATTTAATCATGACGCCGACTCTCCCCCCCCCCCCCCCCCCCCCGCCCCAGTGAAATGGCCTCGACGAGCCCGGGCTGTCGTCCGCACAGTCGTTTAGCGACTCGCCGCAGAGGAGCTGAATTAATCTAACGGTGTCGAGGATGTCACGTCACAGTTGATAAGAATTAGCACCTCCTTAACGAGAGCGCCAACACACTGCCGCGCTAACAAGTACGGTAACTGGCAGGGGACAAAATGAGGCGCGGCACAAACACACACATTTGTACATCTGTGTTGACTACATGGACACCAGTAGTACGACTATTGACCTTGTTCTGAATAAGACGTGTCCTCGCTTCTCATCTTAATGTATCACTATGCAGGTACACACTAATACACAAACATACTCGTCCACATGTACACAAACAGACAAAGGGAAACACACTAATCCTCTCAAGCCACCGTTATACAGCGAAGTATAATCCTGACGAGCGTAATCTAAATAACACGACTGTAGGTACAAACACACACACACACACACACACAACTGAACTAATCACAGCGGCTGCACAACGTAAGATTCATACACATGTTTGTGTTGCAGCAGTAAAGAGAAGACGAACAGACGGAAGGGCCCTTCACACCTGAGAGCTGAGGAGAGAGGGAGAGAGAGAGAGAGAGAGAGAGAGAGAGAGGAACTGAAGGAAGGAGAGCACCGTGGAGAGAAACCAGTTTCTGGACATTCGAGCTAAAGGAGGAAGAAGAGTGACACAAATGAAAGTGAACAGAGGGAGTTGATCTCAGAGCCGGCTGGTTTTTCCCACAGTCTTTCTGGACAAAGAGGTAAATGAGCTGAACTGGATTCAAACTGTCTGACTGACTCGGGTCGAGATCTTCTTCGTCCCGGTTCAGACACAAAAGCTTCGTCTGGCTTCAACCTGTTCACCTTTAACTCTGGTTAACAATGAATCCTGACATTTTATTCAAAATGTTGAAGATTGTTTTTGCATATTTGGAAACTTCTAAAACAAAATGAGGGTTAAAAAGTTTTTAAACTGACTCGCTTGAAATCTATAACTCTATTTTTAAAATAATTTGTTGCAGAGAAATTGAATTTCTCCTATTAACAATTTGAAAATATATATAAACAATTAAAAAGTTAAAAATGTACAACTCCGACCCTGAAACCACGGCAACCCCCTGTGGTTCTCTCCTTCCTGTCCAAACACGCATCACATCTGAACTCACCACATTACGGCCGTGCCCTGTGAGATCATCCGATCAATATCAGCCTGATATCTGACACCATCATCTGCTCCTGGAACAAACGTGGCGTTACGGCTCGCCGCCCCGATGATGACGGGAGCTGCCGGGTAATCCCGCGTCTCCTATTGATCCGAACGCGATTTACAGTTAATGGACAAAATTACAGGAAATGGATAATTGTTATGGAGTTTGCACGGGTGTGATCTGTTTGTTTCCATTTCACATAAAGCATTTCTCATTGTGAATACAAGCTCATCAATAACTAATGAGTCAGATGTGAACGAGAGCATTTTCCAGTAAGAGGCGAATCTCACAGCATCGATATCTCACAGTGAAACTCAGTCCAGGGGCCGATAAGCAGCTGTCACAGACCCAACCAGAGAGGAAGCTGATGCTGTGCCGTTACATCACAGACCTGAACACGACTTGTCGCCACAGCGACTTTAAGAGACGAGAAGAACGCACACAGGAAGTGGACCAGGCCTGAGCAGGATGTCGGCTGACCTCAACCGCCTCAAGTCGAGTTGCAGAGTTTGATTCAAGACGGATGAAGTGAAAGATGCTTCAGTGTGTGTGTGTGTGTGAGTGTGTGTGACTTTAGATGAAGGCAGGTGTCCTTCAAACACACGATCTATTCTTTGGTGAGATTTTTCCATTTCAAATTGGCTCTTAAACAAATGAGCATAACGTTGCTCTTCATCTCGGATTAAATATTATTTTAATGTGAATACAGCAAAAAGAAACTTTGAAATAAGACGCAACGCTTCACAAACAGCTGGAAACTCACGATCTCTGACAACGAACAACACCGAGGCCACGATCCCACCTCCAAACACACACACGCTCTTTTCTTCCTACCTTGGTCCTGATCTGTCCCGAGGTCGACACTTTGCGGATCAGTTTGTGCGACGTCTCTTCTTGTTCCCCGTCGCTGTCCGACGACTCCTCCCCAGCTTCTCCAGACTGAAAAATAAGAAGTAAAGTTCTGTCAGATGCTGAAGGTTAATAACATGCAACAGTTTGATCTTCTCATCTTCTCAACGACGGAGTGGAAATGTTCACCCGGTGGTTGACGTTGTTTTCAGTGTTTCAACTGCATCTTTCCATTGATGTGAAGTTTGAACAACTTTGCTTTCATCGTATGATAGAGTCGAGTCTATTTTACTGAGAAGTGAAACTGAATTTAAATAAAATAGCTTCACATTTCCAGTCACTTTGCAATGAGCAAACACTGTTTATAGAAACAGTCGAAATCAAGTCTAACAGGAAACTAAAATAAACAGAAACTAACTTTTCTTAGACGACGCGCTGCTTTCACACTTTTCACCGAGTCTGACCGATCGGAGATGACCGGATGTCTGACGCTCACGGACTAAACACAGAATTGTGTTTTTATTCCAGTTGAGTTAAGAAGATTCCACAGCTCATTAGGTCGTCAGGCAGATATTTCTCAAGTCTTTTTAAAGTTGTGACCTCGGCACACCTCCACCAACAGTCCCCATCAAATTACACACATTCAGTTTTCAGTTTCATCCACATCCATGAATTCTTCTCTGGGAAATCTGGGAAAATTCTATCTCTCACAATTTTAGAGAACGTGAGGATCCTGCCCTTTGTCCAAATCCATGCCAAACTCTAACAATTCTTTCCGAGCCCATGTCCGATCCTTTCACCAGATTTTGGGGGAACGGTGGTAACGTCTCTTGAGATTCAAGTCCTCCTGAAGATAATTCACCTGCTTATTTTTTTTTTTACAGCACTTGAGCTGTGAAGTGACGTAACTGAACTTAACCTCAAAAGTCCAGAAGTGCTGCGGACGGGAGGAGAAGTGTTCGGAGCTGCTGCAGGAGCAGGCAGGGGTAGGATAGAAAAACCGGTTGAACTGTTAATGACCTGAGGCCCAGAGCTCAAACTGCCTCTCACAAAGAGTAAGTAATTATATTATTTCAGATTCATACAAGTTTCATAGAAGCAAAACAAGGAAATAGAAATATCTGCATGTGTTAAAATACATAAAGCCCAGAGTTAACTGTGCTGACTTGAGACTCCGGTCCCACGAGCGTAGCAGCGGTCGAACTTCTCCCTTCGTTCGTGTGGAGTTTGTTGAACTTTAACCTTCAACTTTCTTTCGTGTGACTGGCTTTAATTCTGCAAACTGCCACTACACTTCCTCTTTTTTTTTTTCACAGAAATATTCAGACGGCATGAACTGGAATCTATACCGCACCTCAGCAGAGAGCAAAGCTTGTGGTCATTCATGACAAAGCAGTTGGACGCAGCTGCAGCTTCACATTTCAATCTGTCGTTTCCGATAAACACAGAGGATTTAAGAGTACTTACGATATGAGTCCTCTCAGCGTCTGCTCGGGGAGACCCCAGCGACTCCCCCGGCTCCGCCACGTACAGGACGTTGGGGTTCAGTTTGGACGCCATGATGAGTCAACGGCGAAGGACGAGAGAGAGAGAGTGAGGTGTGGAGATGGATGAAAAGTTTGGCAGTTGCTGAAGAAGAGGCGGAGGAGAAGGAGGAGGGACTGAAAGAGGGGGTAAAAGACGTGAGCGCTTCACCAAGCAGAGGAGGAGAGAGGCTCGTCCTCTTTTCCCGATCCAGGGCCAACTCTGGAAAAGATGGAGGGATGAATTATTGATCGGGAGAGAAAAGCTCAATGGAGTTTAGTTTTTTTTTTTTTTTTTTTAAAGAAAGAGGGGATGAAAAAAAATAAAACATCTCTTACAAATATTTGTCATATTGCTAATTTATCTGGAGCTCCTGTTTCTCCGTTCTTAACTTTTAAAAAGCAACACAACACAGACACACAACTTCTGACTGTCTTCAGTTTGAGATGTGGGAATGTGGAATAACCTCAAGTATAATGATGAAGATGAAGATGAGGAAACATGATGAAGCTCCTGGTGAAAGTGCATGTGATAAATATCTATATATGTAAGGCTCTGTGTGTGTGTGTGTGTGTGTGTGTGTGTGTGTGTTTCCTTGATTGCAACATGTTATAAAAACTGCATCTCACCGAACGCCCCAAACTTGCACACACACACACAACCTCTGTGCACGTGCGTGCGCGTCTCCAGCCTGTTCCAATATGTTCGTGCAGCTTTCGTACACGTGAATAATAATAAGAGCTGCAGCTCCGTCACTCAGTGCGTCCGCGCCGCTGCTCCCCGCCGAGACTCTCCACGCACACGCACCGATAGACCAAGAGACACGGAATGCCAATAATCAATTTAAACTCGCGCGTGTTCGCGAAAGGGCAACATCCATCACAGACGTGCACGGCCGCCTCCTCTGCACAAATACACCGTGTGCGTGCGTGCGTGCGTGTGCATGCGTCGGTAAATATGGATATTATTTACCTCCACTCGTCAATGTCCTCCTCCGTCTTTCCTTCCTTCCTCCTCCGCTCCGCTCCTCTCCCCCAGCGGCGGTGTCTCCCGCTCCTGTCGCCCGGCCTGGGTCGCTCCTCAGCCGGCGCGGTCGGGTGCTGCTCGCCGGCGGTCAGCGGCGGGAGGAGCGGCGGCAGCAGCGTGCGGGTCTGACCGGGGCTGGTGGCGCTGGTGCTCGGCTCGCAGAGGGAGACGCGGTCGTGCGCATCGCGTCGGAGCGGATCTGAATCAGGTAGAGAGAGGAGGGGAGGATGGAGGGAGGGAGGGAGGGAGAGAGAGAGGGGGAGAGAGAGAGAGAGAGAGAGAGAGAGACGCTGCTGAGGTTAAACGGAGAGCAAACGGCGCGCACGCCACGCATGCGCGAGCACGAGACAGACCCTGGCCGAACAATAACGCACACGAGGCGGCAGCAATTAACACGCACGCACGCAGGCACGCACGCCCCCCCCCCCCCCCCCCCCCTCACACAGATACTGAGAAAAACAAAAGGCAGTGAATGCATCATGAGTCAAAATGGGGCAGGACGATATCATCAACATATCGGCTGATATCGATAATTATCGCGATTTCATTGTTATTACCTGGACTCCACAGATCACGTGAAGAGGGCGTGGTCAGAAAGGTAAAGTTTGCGGATCAAGAATCTATGATTTCTTTCACTTTTCTTTTTTTTTTTTTTTTTTTTAATATTGTGACATTAAAGTTTTAGATTTCTCAGGAAACATTTCATGGACCTTGATGGAGACGATGTTCAGCTCTCATATTCATGTCAACTGTGAATCCCAATGTGCGTTAACATGATAATCAGTCTCTACACAGCAGTGGGATAATGATATATAACTTTAACAAATCTTTTCCTCACAGCTGTTAAACCCGCTGTGCAGACAGCTCCTCTGCTGGCTTCAATGAAAGGAAACACCTTAATGTGAGATTAATTGATTTGAACGTTGCAAATCAATGCTTGTAACACCGCACACGTCTCCCGTGAAGAGCCTGCATGTTGTCAGGAGCTCGGTGTGTGAAAACTGCCAGAGAAGGTTTCTCGATTTCAGATTTGAAAACAATAATTATGCTCCTCCGCCCCCCAGAAAATCGTAAAAATCTCTATATATGTGAACGAGCACACTGAATATTTAAGCTCAGCAGTTTCAGGGTTCAGGACGAGGATCCCGTGATCCCATTAAGGGATTAATTTTTCTTACTTACTGGCTTTCTGTGAAATCCTACAAATAAATAAATCTCTGTAGGAAAACTCGCACAGCAGCTAAGTAGAATCCTCACCGGAGCCATAAACAGCGATGAGGTTACAAGTCGCTGTTCCTGGTTTATAACCTGGAGACACAACATTCCTCCTGCAGGCAGCGACACATCCTCCGTCCGGACGCGCTCGGGAAAACTTTTCACTCGTCAACCTGCAGCTTTGAGCGAACTCACAAATCCCACACACTGATTTCTGCTCAAGTTTCAGTTCACTGGAGTCCACACCTCACACAGAGAGAGAGAGAGAGAGGGGGAGGGAGAGAGACATCCACATTAATAAGGCAGAGAGAGAGAGAGAGCGAACATGAACACACTAACAGAATACAAGTACAGTACACACACACACACACACAGAGACACACACACACCTGCTGGATTCCCCTGCTGATCAGGTGATCGTGTTACTGTATTCAGCTCTTTCCTCAGGTTGCCCTTGACAACGGCGAGAAGGAAGGGCGAAAGGATGGAGAGACGAAGACGACCAAGGACGAAAAAAATACATGTGAATGAAAGACGGCTTTGTAAAAACCACATGTCGCGCTGCAGCTAACGGGAATCACAGCTTTCACACAACCAATCAATGATTAAATATCGTAACACTGAAATTAGAGATGTCCGTCCCCATTTTCTCAGATGTCCTCAAATTCAGTGTTTTACAAATGAACACAGCGAATCCTCACATCGGGTGGAATCTATTTGGACATTTCTGCTCAGACGATGAATCCAAATATTATAATATCACATTAATCTTCTGTCAAATAAACATCGAGATAAACCCGGCGCTACTTGTGTTTTTGCTCTCGTCGACACACCGAAGGATAGTAATTTACACTTTTCTTCAAACGTGGGAGGGGACGGAAAGGACAAAAGCAGAAAAGAGGAATAATAACGAGTAACGCTCTCTCTCTCTCTCCGTCTCTCACACACACACACACAGAACCGTCAAGCTCTCCTGGGGAGATGCTTACAGGTTGTCAAATTTCCTCTCCTCCCCATCCAAGCGACGCACAGCGGGAGCAGCAATCAGAGCCGAGCAATGAACAACAGAGAGATAATTAACAGCTCTGTGTTACGTATCAAACTGAGGGCAAATTACAGCACCATCGTTATTATCATGCAAACGTGAACGCGCTGCCGCACATCCTGGACTAATCTTTCACAAGTGGTTATCTTCGTAGCCCTGCATTTATCTCTGTGATAATCTGCAGCTTGCACATTGCGTCCGTTGGCAAATTCATAAATTTAACATTTCAGCCGTTTCCAGTTTCATCAGATGTTTGATTTTCTAGTTTTAAAACATCAGAGTTGTCCGGTCTTTATGCGAAACTAAGCTGGCAAGCTGCTGGAATTAGTATTTATAGTAATCGCACAGATTAGCAGGAATTTAGCGGCAGTGGAAACAAATTGTAAGGATCACATTTGCATGTCATCCTTTGAGATTGTTTATGCGTTAGCTGGTTGTATGCACATCTAGTAGGTCTCAGATTCAGGTGATAATTCTCCGTCATCTTATGTTGTACTAGAAATGTCAATTGAAAGCCTCTTCTGTCACAATCTACACGATCAGGGAAACCTTTCCTGAAACCAACTCTTTTGGCTGAGGTGAGATTCCTGATTCCTCTGCCATTCATCTTCTCACCACCCACACACACACACACGGTCTCAAACAGCAGCAGGAAATCTTACATCACATCCCAAAATAAGCCCGAGTATAGAAAATGAGCCATTTAAAAAGCTCTCTGCAGACCTGACATACTGCGGCAGCCTCAAACTCATTATGTTCTTCATTGCACAAGTTAATCTCTTCGCGTCCATTAGCCGCATTGTTAACAAGCCTTTTCCTTTTTTTGTGCAGAAGCCTTAAAAAAATACAACGGTTAGTGCCCTTTAATGGAACTATGGGAAACTGAATAAAGCTGTGAGAGACACTGGATGTGATGTCAACAGTGCAGACGTGGAACATATGTGCGTTGACTTCGGTGTATTCCAGCACCAGGGACAATAAAGGGTGCAACACCAGACATACTGTTTTATTTAAAACGCATGCTTCATGTCTGAGGAATTAAAAACTCCGCCTTCACGCTCGGCTCTTAATTGTTTTGGAGCCGAGCTCCTCATTGACCGTGAGACGCTGGAGGTTAACAGACTCGGCCAAGCACCAACATGCTTTTAAAAGGTCGTAAAAGGTTGCTAATGGGTCAGGGGAACATTATTTCAATTGATCCGTAATCGACCCTCGGCCCATTGATCAGGCAATTAGAGGATCTGAGGGGATAAATGAAAAGATGCTGCAGTTACTCCACACGGCCACTTATCTGGGATCGAGCCTGTCACACTCGATACTGTGTCCTGAACTATTAGCGGCCTCAAGATGCAGCGGAGTGCAGTTCATCTGCTGTGTACACTCAATGTATGCACCTTGTGCTACTATGCTGCCACCTAGTGATTAATTCCACCAGTAGAAAATATCCAGATCCTGGAGTGTGCAGGAGCAGTCTGAGCCCGATGAGAGGAGGAAGAGGAGGAGGAGGAGGAAGAGGACGGTGACCGCTTCGTCATAATCTGTGTTGAAGTCAGTGATAAGCTTTTAAGTGCGGTCTGCGATTTCCCCTTTGATCAGCGATACAGGGCAATCACTGGGAACGCTAATGAGCTGTGGGATGGGAGGAGGGTCGGCAAACGAGAGCTGTAGAGCGGCAGAGTAAGAAAAGAGGGAGATGGAGAGAGAGAGAGAGAGATCTGACGTTCAACCTCTAAAAGCTGTTTTCCTTTAAAGATACAAGGGAGTTTTCACACCTGAGAGTCTGAACCAAGCCTCATGCCTTCGTTCACTTGATCTGTTTCACAGTGTTCTTTAGGAGCTCACTAAAGAACGCTGTCTGACACACGTGCGTCCCGTCGCCATCACCTGCGTCTACACAAAATGAAGGAACCAGCTGCTTTCAGACGTTCACTGAACTCTGGAGATCCTCTGCAGTAGTTTCATACTTTACCCACAAAACAGTGATTTTACAGTGAAGTCGTTATTTATTTCACATCACTACATATCGCTTCCTAAAACAAACGGATGAAAGGATGAAAGGACGTAAACAGAGGCAGACAGAAGAGGAAAATAGAAAGTGCCCCGCCCCTGAAGCTATAAATATCTCTGTACAATACACAGATCAGGAACATTTGAGTCATCTGCCATTTGAAGTTGAGCCTAATGCAGCAGGCCTGCTTTGAACACCCATGCTGAGCATCAAGTGCCAGACATCGGTGCACGTCAAACTATAATGGCTTCGACTGAACATAACACATGGCGAGGATGAATTAGGCGAGTGCGCGGCCGCCGGCGAGATCGTGTCAAGGCGCAATTTAGAAATCAATAACCCAAGCGGCAGCAAAAAACGGAATTATCAGAGAGCAGAGATGACCATGATTCGTCCGCAGCGACAAGTGGAAACACAAAGAGGCCATTGTGCGTTTGATTGGCCCCGGCTCTCCACCTTATTGGTTTCCATGTGAACACGAGACCCAGTGAGCGGGAAACCTCAGAGAGCACAGCAACGCAAAACACACAACTGGAGTGTTCTCACACTCACACACACACACACACACACACACACACGGTCACTATGTGTCCGTCACTGCTGGCGAGAGACAACCTGTGCGATGCGTGGATTTTAATAAAAGGAGTGAAACACTCGGACGAGGGAACATTTCAACGCATCACGGTTAAAAAGAACCCGACAGTCAATACGTTTTTACTTGTATTTCAACTAACGAGTTTTAATGGCTAGATTTTCCCGATTACATACATTTGTAAAAAAAAAAAAACTGTTCTCTGACTAAACGTGTCAGTAACCAAAAAGAACAAAATGCAAAAAACAAAAGAGAAGATGGTTCAGTGTCTGAATCAACGTGACTTATCATCTCAAATCTAAACGCTCCCTGTGTGTTTCCTGACGGCAGCTGTCAGATTTGTGGGCGGGCACATGTTTCTGTTTGAATGAGCGGACAGTGTGAATATTTTCACACCCACTAAATTAAATCTCTTCATAACGGAAGATAATTAAAAAAAACAGCAGCTGTGTGGAAAAAAAAAAAGTCCTACTCTCAGAGAAACTATTCAAATTATACTTTTAATGTTTCAAAGTGAGCAGCAGTAGGTGTAATACATGTGCTGCATCTGTGTTATCTAACCGTGGGGCGTACATGTAGGTGTGTGTGTGTAACATCCACCAATCACACACCAATTAGCCGAGTGAGGAAGCTGATAATTAAAACACAACAACAGCTCATATACAGCGTCCACCGCAGGAACAGCTGGTGTGTTATGCAAGCAATGACTGCTTTGTTATTCTAACAGTTACCGTGTGTGTGTGTGTGTAGGTGCACAAAGGCATGTGTGACACAGAGCAGCTAAACTGTGTGCGATCACACCTTCCTACACACAAACACACACTCACTCTGGGCCACAGTTATATAGGGAGAGCGACGAGGAGGTGGAGAGAAAAACAAAATGTAACAGTCAGAGATTAGACCCCTGGATGAATTTAATAATTAATAATTAATATTTCTTTATAGGATGAATTTAAATCTGCACGAGTAAGACATTCATGGTGCAATTTTTCCTGAAAGCTCACTCTTGCTGAGTTTCCAGCGTCAGCACAGTTTGTTTCATCGCAGCCAAGTCCGCAGGCTCCAGGCCGACACCGCTGCAGCTGTCACAGCAGCTGCGGGAGGATATTTGTTGTCACTGCATTATCCATTGTGTAGTGGTGAGACTCAGTGGGAAGCTCCAGTGCTTCAAACCATTTAATGTGCATGAATCCTCAGTGTGTGTTCCAACCCGTCACTGTGTCTGTGCAGGAGACTGTAAGAGTGCATCAGAACACGTCAAAACTATTTCAGGGACCGTTTCTCAAGTCAATGACTATATTTCCATTTTCATCTCATGTGGTGAAAACATGCTGTGGAGGATCAGGTGACACAGTGTCACTCTCACTGAACAGTATCCAGAAGGACACGCGATAAAGTGGAATATATTTAGACTAATGTTTAATCTACAGCTTCTCTCCGTGTCCCTTGTGATACGAGTCCGTTACAGTGTCTTCCAAAAAGCTAAATTTGAGATGCAGCGCAAGGTTCAAGGCCCAACCATAAACTCCATGTCATCCGAAACTCAGAGAACTGTCCGCTGCCCCTCCTCCTCCACCTGTTAGGACAATATGCTCAAAGTCAACAAAAACAAACACTGCATCTGAAATCATCGGCCTGCCCACCCCCAAAACAAAGTGAGTGAAACCCACTCGCTCCTCCACTGTCCCAATGCAACTCTCCAACCTTTTGGAATCAATAACTTTATAAATAGAAGCTGCAGGAACATTGATTAACAGCAAACAGAAAAATAACCGATTGAAAGGAAATGGTGGACACGGAGTCAACGAACCACATGAACCAATAACGTAGTTAATGGTTTGGGGCGGAATTGATTGAACGCTTTAAAAAGATCTTAATTGATTTTGTTAACTATCTGACAATAGTCCAACGTAACCCATATTCACCATAGGGTGAATAACTCTGCGCTGTTTGCTCGAAACGGGCTGAAATTCGGTGTGGTTGTGTGGAAGCCTACCCTTCATTAATCCTGAAATGCACAAGTCTCTATGATAATCACAACCCTAACCCTAATCTCAACATCAGTTGTATCGAAGAAGACTTGAAACTAGAGATTGAGACATTAACTCCTGAGGAAAATGATTACTGGCATCTTTTTCCCATAGACTTCTATAGAAACCACCGGTGGAGTCGCCCCCTGCTGGTTATCGCCCTCTGCCATTTCATATACAGTCTCAAACATTAATGTACTCCTCTCTGTAAATACTGATGCAGTCACTTTTATTTATAGGTCCCACATCTTCTGTTTACCTCTGTCTTTGTGCTATTTTGTTCTCTACGTCCATCTGTCTTGTGATGGAGTGTCGCTCTCTCCAGAGCAACTCTGTTCTCAATAACTCAGTTTTATATCTCAGGCCTTTTTTCCTCTTGCTATTGTCAGTGTGTCTGGTTGTGTATCTCTCTATCACACACACATAAACACACACACACACACACAATCATGTTATATGTCTCAGCGGGAACTGACTGGAATAGTAGTACCTCTAGGCATGAGAGTGTGTGTGTGTGTGTGTGTGTGTGTGTGTGTGTGTGTGTGTCTGTAAACAGACAGTATGTCGGTGGTGAGTCCCTTTGTTTCTGCTCATTGACCCTTTTTTGACTTCACATCCTTAAATCCCTCGATAATAGAGTCGGATGAATACAGAGAAAGAGACGAGTGTGTGTGTGTGTGTGTATGTGTGTGTGTGTGTGTGTGTGTGTGTGTGTGTGTCATGGTTACAGCCCTCTGGTGACACTGACAGTATTTGTCATCAGCGTGGATTCAGTCACACGCTCTTTTTTATTATTTTCCCTCTCGACTTTTCACTTCCGATAATATTCACTTCAATGATGATGTGAGATTTTGTTTAGTAAATCTCGGGTTTAACGACATGAGATTTAATTCTATCAGAGGAGGTGGGTGGGGCTACAGCGTTTCCTCGTGGATTAAACAGAGTCCCAAAATACAAATTAAATGATTGACGGAATAAAAATGAATCTCTACTATTTTGATAGTTAATTTTCCAAACATTTATTAGTGTATTAGGTTTATTTTTAAAGAAAGGATCATTAACTGCAGCCCTAGTTTTATTGAAATCACATATTGATCCTGTCTGTGTATATATTTGTAGACTTGTGTAAATATAATATAAACATGAATTTACAGCTGTTGGATTTTCTTTTCTGCAGGATTATGCAAAAACTGCTGAACCGATTATCTTGAAACTGGGAACGACGCGATGTGAGACATTTTACGTTTCCATCAACTGAAGCCTCTCTAGTCCATCACTTTGCTCAGTGTCTCGGTTTCAGCCTCCATCTCCCTCTTGACCTTTCACTGAGACCTTTAATCAAAGCAGAGTTATTGCTCCCCGGAGACATCACTAACTACCGCATCACAAGTCCTGACAGTGCTGCAGGGATTTGGCGTGTCCTCTTCTTAATCCTGCTCTGAATAATGCATGTTTTTTTTTTCTTCTTCTTCTCTGTCTGGGAGAGACGGCAGCGTCACTGGTGATTCACTCTGTGATTCCATCTCAAACTCGGCTCTTTAAGAACAGTGCTCTGGTGAAAGTAGGAAGAAGCGAAAAAAAACGGTCACACCCTATAAATGATGCAGGATCCCCTCGGTGTGACAAGACCAGCGTCACCGCACCAAGTCACCAAAACTAGTCTGGTGATGCTGCAGAATAAAATTTCAAAGTGTAGGACAAGACATCTTTATCTATTTTGGTCAAGATTTGGGTCCAAATTATGTAAATGTCTGGCTGAGCTTATAATAATTTGATATTTCAGTTTGGAAGAAAGTGACTGAAAAACTCTCCTGGACGAGATAAGATTTAGTGGAAAGAAAATCTTCGGAATTAAATTAGGAAGAAAATAAGCAAATGTCTAGCGCCAATGTCTATGAACAGGAAATGTACATTTATTTGATCTCAGCGAACATCATGGAGGATTAAGACGCAAAAGAGCCACAAATTCTGCTCAGAAGATACTGGACCTCTGCCGTATGGAGAGTGAACAACTGACGTACATTCATAAAGTGACTGACAACTACAACTAAGAACAAACACACATTGTTCCAAAGCTTGCAGGGGATCTGTCAGTAAATGCCAACGTTACTGTTTCTGCTCAAAAGCCCTTCAACTAAAACGCTTCCAAATCAAGTGTTGGGGTAAAAAATATGTTAAATGTTATTTTTGAATAATTAAACTTAAATTCTATTTGCGCATTAACATATTATATTATATCTTGGATCCAAAAACACAAAATGTCAAAATAGCGTTTCCAGCATTGGTGTATATTTAACATATAACAGAATATAACGATATATCCAGCTGTACGTTCTGGTATCAGAGAGTCAAACTGCTCGTTTTCACTGTACAAACAATGAGCAACAGTAAACAACGATGTGAGCCTTCGTAGGTGGATTTTCTTCTGAAGCATCTTACTCAAGGGAAACCCAGTGGTGGTGTGGTGCTGGAGTGTGTGAGTGAGTGTTGAGGGGGAGGAGGGAGGGGGTGAGAGGGTGGGAGTCGTATTAGTCATCCACTGTCACTGCTGTGATGTTCCCAGTCGACGTGTACGTGGGGATGAAACCCAGCAGCACCTCAGATTTTTCTATAACATCTCTTCATTTATTTCTAACACATTCGTTTTCTACACGAGGGGTGAAATGTTAAATAACGCTGCATCATGACATCGTCTGTGGGACGGAAAGCGTAACCACGGACCACTGCCCTAAATATGAGGGCGTTACACAACGTCGTCTCCTCAACGTGAAGCGTTTGTCCTCCTGTGACTTTCACCGCGGAGGAGACGAGAGAACGGAGGCTCGTGTTGGGAGTGATGTAATACAGTTTGACTTTGGCATGCGTTGTCATCGCTGTATGGAGAAGAGAAGTGTGTGTGTGTGTGTTTGTGAGTGTGTGTGTGTGTGTGTGAGTGTGTGTGTGTGTGTGTGTGTGTGTGTGTGTGAGTGTGTGTGTGTGTGAGTGTGAGTGTGTGTGTGTGTGTGTGTGTGTGTGTGTGTGTGTGTGTGTGTGAGTGTGTGTGTGTGTGTGTGTGTGTGTGTGTGTGTTTGTGAGTGTGTGTGTGTGTGTGTGTGAGTGTGTGTGTGTGTGTAGTAGAAATAGAGTCGGATGAAGACAGAGAAAGAGACGAGTGAGACGGGCCAGCTTTCTGCCACACAGCATACCAAACGCAGCATGATGATGTAACAGCTCTAAATTACCCATGGTGCTTTGCTGGAAAGGTGAATGAAGTTAGACATGGAGAGGGCGTCAATGGAAACGCACGCGCTCACATGCATTTCCTCTGTATTGTAATCACGGGGGGGGGGGGGGGGTGATTCATACAGCGACGCCTTCCACAATAAAAAAAAAAAAAAGGAAAAGATGCTTTAACTTTCTTTTCTCTTCCATTTATCTTTTGGCTCGTGGGCTTAAAATGAATTTTAAAAAAAAGAGATGAACAAGAAAGAAAATGAGACAAAGGAAGAGAAAAGCTGGCGGAGCGGAGCGTGGGCCGACTCGGGAGTTTCCTGCACTAAAGGTGTGATGATGTAACTGAGCTGCGGAGAGAGAGAGAGAGAGAGCGAGAGAGAGAGAGAGAGAGAAAGTGTGTTTGTCTTTTCACACACACACAAGAGGAGGAGGTGTACATCGTGGCAGCTGCTGTCACGCACACATTCAGCGGGAATTTAAAAAATGAAAAACACGCAGAATAAGCGCCAGGACTGTGACTCCTCCCACAAAGAGAAGCCAAAGCGTCTCGAGTGATAAAAAAGTGAAAGTACAGGTAAAAAAAATTAAATTTTTGTGATTATTATTGTTGATCATATGAAAATGAGGTGAAACGTCACAATAAACAGACGAGACTGACTCGCAATTGGTTTATCTATCAAGAGGACCTCGATACAACGGCTCCATCCCCTGATAGCTTGTTACAGCGCAGACTTTGGCGTTCGTATCCGGTTTGTTCTGACTTCTTTTCAAGTGGAGTCGCGTTGTCAATCTTTATTTACAAGACCTATGAGTCTTCTCGATAAAGCTGATCGAGCGAGAAAACCGATGCACCGAACATCGTTCCATTTCCGGAGCAACAAAACAATCCAACAAGTGCAGAGGCTAATCGTAGCTAACGATGCAACAATGAGAGCAGAACTGGTGACGATATTAAAAAATCCTCCACAGACCAGAAGCTAAAACCCTGAAACGTCTTCAAGAAAGTCCAGTTGTCTACGAACACTTGAAGATACCAAGACCTGGATGACTGAGGCTCAACCCTGGGAGGTGAAAATATAATACTTCTATTAAACTGGAGCCCAGAGAAATATCAACACCATCAGGCTTTCTGGAAAATGATCATAATCTACTTTGGCTAATTTCCTATATCATCGCTGTAATTTCCTCTTGGGACTGAGTTCGTTTCTGCTTTCACACGTGAATATTTTTTAGAGTTCTGTGGATTCATCTGGAATCTTGTCAGACAACAAATTAACTGACTGATGACACACACACACACACACACACATCATTTTAACTAATGATGATGATGATGATGATGATGAGAAGCACTCGTGTGCTGCTCCGTACAGCAGCTCTGTCTTCCTGCACGACGACAGATGTGGGGCCGGCCGATGTGTGTATATGTGTGTGCGCGTGAGTAATGCAGTGGGATACCCAGCAGTGCAGCGAGATTGCATAACCACAATGCTGACCATATAGCTGGTCGCACACACACACACACACACACACACACACACACACACACACACACACACACACACACACACACACACACACACACACACACACTCTATTTGAAATGGGAGGGAACCTTATGATTCAATATGTTTAGAGATGGTGAGTTTCACCTTTAGTGAATTTTAAATACGCCGTCATACTCTGAAAGCTCGGTCCCCTCATGTGTGTCCACTCCTACGACCTTGTGTGTGTGTGTGTGTGTGTGTGTGTGTGTGTGTGTGTGTGTGTGTGTGTGTGTGTGTGTGTGTGCTGCTACTTTCAGCTCAGCTATACATGTATAATATAAAATATATATATGTTTGAGTGTGTATATATATATATATGAAAAAATATATTACACACATACATTATACATATATATATAATGTATATAGACATTTATAAAATATTGTTTTAGTAACTTGTATATGTGTGTGTGGAGATATATATCTATATATATATACATACATATATATATCTATACATATATATCTATATCTATATATATACACACACATACAAAAGTCTATATATAACGTATATAGACCGATATAACAAACTATATATGTCATTAAATTAAAAATATATATAATGTATATATATGAACATTGTATATAATTTAATGTATATATATATATATATATATATATATATATATATAGTCCAGTTGTCTACGAACACTTGAAGATACCAAGACCTGGAGGACTGAGGCTCAACCTATATATAGACCTATATAACAGACTATATAGGTCTATAAATATATATATATATATATAACAAACTATATAGGTCTATAAATATATATATATATATATATATATATATAACAAACTATATAGGTCTATAAGAAAAGCTATATAGATTTACTCATGGTCTATAAATAAAAAATAAATGAAACTAAATAAGAACTTTTTTATTTATAGACCTGTATGTTACAATGCATCTTTATACATCCTGTTTAGATGTATATTAAATAAATGTCTCATCTATAAATCTGCTGCATGTGTTCATTAATTCTCCTCCTGTGATTCACACACCGGCCGTGATGACGGTGACCGGAGGAGCGGAGACTTTGTGACGTCACACCGGGAGAATGGCACGCGCGTCCAATGAGGGGCTGAGGATGTGCAGCGCGAGGACGGAGCAGCCGACAGAAGGGTGATAACCATGCCAACCGAGGGATGTAGCGCGCGCTGCTGACTGGGGGAGAAAAGAGAAGAGAGAGAGAGAGAGAAGAGAGAGAGAGGGGGGGAAACCCGCAGGAGAAGAAAATCTAAAGATACACACGCTCATTTAAAAAGTGGAGGATACCGGAGAACATTTCCTGCAGGAGGAAGAAGACGACAAGGAGCTGGTAATTCTCTCTCTTCTTTATTTTCCATCTGTGTGGCATGGTCCTCCATCCCTCTTTCTCCCCATCTACCCCCCCCCCCCCCCTCCCTGTCTCTCGCACGCGCCGGATCAGGGACCGCACTGCTGCAGATGAATGAAACTGAACAAGCTGTTTATTGTGATGCTACAACACCCACACGCGCGCACACACACACGCACGCACGCACTGAACAGCTCGTGACATAAAAAAAAAAGGGGTGGGGGGGGTGGGGGGTGGTGGTGTGGTTGCGGGAACAGGACTGAACCCGGTACCGCAGCGATGTGCGCCCCTCAGCTGCGGGACTGCTGCTGGTGACCTTCTTCCCCTGGCTGCTTGCAGTCATTGACGGCGTGTGCGCGTGCGTGTGCGCACGAGCATGCATGCACGAGAAAAGAGGGAGATAGAGAATAAGGGGGCTGGTGGGGGGGGGGGTGGGGGGTTGAGGTGGGAGGTGTGAGAGAGGGGAGGTTTTTTTTTTTTTTTTTTTTTTTTTTTATGAATGGAGCTCCACATTCCTTTTGGCGCGCGCGTGCTGGCAGCTCAAGCCGGCTGAGCTAAAATTAGCCTCGTGCCTGATTTCATCTTCTGATCGTCCGCGTGCACGCCGCAGCATATGTGGATGCGTATTAACGAAGTTCTAATAAACGCAGGCGCACACGCAGAAACGCACGCAGCAATGACTCGTCTGGGCACGCGCCACCGGTGAATAGGACAACAGCTCCTGCCGCCGCCGCTGCCATGCCCCAGGACGTCATGCACCATTTTTAGAGATGCTCTAAAAATAGAATTTCTTGATTATGGTTTTGACTGTGAGGAGGTTGGACCCGTTCTTCTGGTTCTGGCATCTTATCGGTAGGAACGCACCAAATTCCTGCTTCTTCAAAAGGCTCGTTTTTTTATTTTATTTTTTTTTTCCACATTATTTATTTGTCGTTTCTTTTCGGCTGCTCCGTCTGTCACGACGCTTTCGAGACAAAAATGGAGGGAACGTTACTATTTTTATTCACGGAACACGTCTGTGTTTGTTGTGCTGCTGATCAGTGTCAGCGTGGTGCGTTGGAGCTGGTGACGTGCGCGTTCGGGGTCAAGTGCATGTTTGCCTCGGTGAATGAATGAATGAATGGGCAGACGCTGGAGTGAATGAATGTCTCCTTTGCCCCTTCATCAAAAAGGGACGGACATTAACAGCTTCTTTTTCTCTCTTTTCTCTTCCTGCATCCTCCTCTTCTCCTTTTCACAACCGAATCCTCCCATCATTCTCCTCCTCGACCTAAAACTTCTCCTCTTCCTTTTGCCTTTTTTCTGATTTGTTCTCTTCGTTCTTGTTTTATCTTCTGTCCTCTCACATTTCTCTCGTCCCTCGTTGACGACCTTTTTGTCAACACACGCTCACCTGATCGCTTCCACCTCCTTATCGCTCATTCCTTCCCACTTACTCTCCCTTTCATCATTCTCTTCCTCCTTCTTTCTCCAGCTATGATTCTCTCTCTGGCCGCAGTGACAGCCATGAGTAGCGGTGGCGGTAGCAGCCTCAACTCCTCCTCCCCCTTCGACCTCTTTGACTCCTCCACCTCCTGGAGCCTGGCCGAGGACCCGTCCAACTCCTCCTCCGAGCCCGTCGTGCGAACTCTGACCCCCGAACTCCAGCCAGCGACCACTGCCGTTGCTGTCCAGGAAGTCAGCCCCTGGGATATTGCACTTTGCGTGACTGGGACGCTCATCTCCTGTGAGAACGCTTTGGTGATAGCCGTGCTGTTCTACACGCCGACGCTCCGAGCACCAATGTTCATCTTGATTGGATCGCTGGCGGTGGCAGATCTTCTGGCCGGCCTGGGCCTCATCCTGAACTTTGTCTTCACCTATCTGGTCGATAACTCGCTGGAATATGTGACACTGCTGTCAGTCGCACTGCTCATCTCGGCCTTTTCGGCGTCCGTCCTCAACATTCTTGCCATCACAGTGGACCGGTACCTGTCGCTTTACAACGCCCTGACTTACCACACTGAGCGGACAGTCACCTTCACCTACGTGATGGTGGTTCTCATCTGGGTGTTGTCCCTCACGCTTGGCTTGCTGCCGGCGTTTGGCTGGAACTGCTTGAAAGACGAGTCCACGTGCAGCATCTGCAGGCCCGTCACCAAAAACAACGCGGTGGCGCTCGCCGTCACCTTCCTCCTGGTTTTTGCCCTGATGATGCAGCTCTACCTTCAAATTTGCAAGATTGCCTTTCGCCACGCGCAGCAGATTGCAGTGCAGCACCAGTTTGTGGCCATCTCCACCACCAAAGGTGTCTCCACACTGTCGGCCATCCTGTGTGCCTTCGGGGCGTGCTGGCTGCCGTTTGCCATGTACTCCATCGTGGCGAACTCCAGTTACCCTGTGATATACACCTACGCCACGGTCCTCCCCGCCACCTGTTGCTCTGTGATCAACCCCATCATCTACGCGTTTCGAAACCCGGACATCCAGAAGTCACTGTGGATGGCCTGTTGTGGGTGTGTCCCATCCAACCTCTCCCTCAGACCCAGGACCTCCAGTGACGTGTAGCAGGGAAGGTTGGTTTCTGTTTGGCATGACGCTAGATGCTAAGTCAGGGCTGCATGAGGGAGAGGATGGCATGGGGAGAAAGGTTGAAGGTTACGGCTGAGGAAAGAGATTTCCTCTACCCTTCATATCAGGGCTGATGGTTGACGCATGTATGGCCATGGTAGTAAGGCCGGCAAGTGGCGCCGGCACAGGGAGATGGGAGGACAGTGCATGGTCAACAAAAAGATAAGAGCTAACAAGATCATGTCCTGCCTGCTTGGAGAAAACCAACAGAGGTGATGGAGGTGGCGTGAAACCAACTGCAAAACAAAGACTGAGGTATCATCATCAAGCTGCAGGGGGTGTGTCAGGCGATGCTTTTCAACTGGCCTTCAGGGTGCGAGAAGCCAGGGCCCACTTCTCGAAGGGTAGCACATATACGTCGAGGTGGGATTTAGCAGAAATGTTCTAAATCTCCATAGGACCTGAGTTTGGGCAACACTGCATGGTTATGCAATCAGAGGGATCGAAGCAGTCTTAAAATACTGTATGTGTTTTCACTGATGTGTGTGGATAAAAATACAATGAGCTAAATATACACAATGAATGACCTTGAGTATTCTCAGTGAGCTATCTTTGCAGTGCTCAGACAGGAAAACAAGAACACCCCCCCCCCCCCCCCCCCCCCCCCCCCCCCCGCCCCATGAAACGTCTCTGTTCCCTTGATCTGACGCAAATTAAGTAATTCATGAGTTGATAGATACAGTGTGAGGACAATTTTTTTTGATTACTCAGATTGTATCATTGTTATTAGAAAAAAAAAGGTACCCTGAAGAAACTGCATTCGAAAGAAGCCGGAGCAAAAAAATGTGTTTGAGAAAAACAACTCATCACACGTCATCCCCTCGTCAAACATTCAAATCCACGGCAAGGATCGAGTCTGCCGGGCTCCTGACGCACAGATAGACGCTGCTCGTTGGGAAAAACCTAGAGAGGCAGCTCCACATTTAGGCCGGCGTGTGTTGTTCCTTGGCGTGATGAAATCAAATCTGCTCCCTGTCGGAGAAAAACCAGTTTCTCCGCCAGCCCCTGCGCCGTGACTGTGAAGCGGAGAGAGCAGGATTCAGCACCAAGGACAGCGCCACTGCAGAGCGCCGCTACCCTGGGAATGCTCTCTGCTGCGAGGGGGGGGGGGGGCGGGGGAGGGGGGCGGGTGATGGAAAGTAGGCTACGCTGTTCTCTATGTACACCATCTTGACAGGGAGAAGAGAGGGTGGGGGGGGTTCGTAGCTTGATTGGAGTCTATTTTTGGTCATTTCTGAGCGATTCAGTGTCATTTAACTGCTCATGTGATGGTTGAAGGGGGTTAAATTCCTTTCAGGGTCATTTAGAGAAGATTGGAGACTATCATTAGATTTTTAATTTGGTCATAGAAGTTATCTAATGAGAGGGCAGCTGCATTTTTTTTTTACATTTTATTTTTAAATTCTGCTTTCTGCTCGTACAGCGAGCGATCGAGGCCAGTTTCTGGTTTTCACAATGACATTCTTTAAAGAGAAGCTCTGTCGGAAGAACTCAATCGAGCCATTACAAAAAAAAAAAAAAAATGAATTGATGGCTTTTGATCTTCATTATGTGAAATGAAATGTTTAAGCTTCGTTTATTTTTTTACACTTTCACAAGAGATGTTCTTTAGAGAGCACGGCCTCCTCAAATTCTGCACCGAATCTGTCAAGTTCGTTTGGATGTAGAAACTATTGAAGATGCACATGAAGTTCTACTGGATCTACGTGACCTCAGATACACGGTGATTGGCACCGCGGCTCCATGAAGCCACATTCAAATCAGCCAGATTGAAAAAAAGTTCTTGGCGAAGGTAACAAACACTGAAAATCTGTCGGGAATGATGTGAAATGCAGAAAAAGACTCCAACCGTGCACATGAGGTTCTTGAGCGTGACTACGACCTTGTCCCATCTTTCCTCTCTTGCATCTCAGCAGTAGAAATTATTTATGAGAAAATAAATGTATGGCCCCATGACTTCGAGTAAAAAGGTGAGAGCAGCTGATGTTTGTCGGAGTCCAACAGGATCTCGACGTTTATCTGCATCTGCACAACACCGGTCAGGTCATGCGGCTCTAAATTTAGAGACGGCGTTCAAACTCCATCGCCTGATTGATTCTCCATTAGCGAGAGCTGAGCACAATCTTTATTGAAAGGCTCATTTTTCATCCAGATGGCTTCAGTTGGCTATAACCGAGATGTACTTAAGAAAAAAAATGCTTAAGGAAATATTTATATTATTTTCATGGCATAAAAATACATGTTTCATGTTTGTACTTGGTGGCAGAAACACACGGTAATTCAGAGGAAATCAGATGGTCTATGTTGCTCTGGCTCGAGTTCTACGCCTTCTAGTTTTTCTCCAAGCAGCCTGTCAGCAGTAGCTGAATATTCACAACACACACACACACACACACACACGCGCCGCCTTGAAGAAGCAGCACAGCTCTGCCCAGGGGCCCCTCGGAAGGCTCGGCAGGTTAATGAAAAGCGAGAGAGGCGAGGTGACGTGGCGTGAAATAGAAACGCCAGGCGAGACGCGCTCTAACGCAACCTCAGGTCACGTCTACCACACACCCAATCAGGATGAAGTTATTTCCCACTGAAAGGCCATCGTGTAAGTTAAATCCAGCTAATGTTAATAACACCTGGGTAATAATAGCGGCAGGAATCGGCCTAATGTACAGAGGATGTAGTGAAAGCTGGAGAGGGGGATTTATTGCCAACCTCCATCTGCATTTCAATGATCCACTGAGATAGTTTTCACGCTGCACAATCTCACAGAGAGGTACCGTGACTAAGCTATTGGCATGCTGCTAATAAACACGTGTGGGCGGTGTACTGGGAAGAGAGTTCAAACTATAAGACTCATTGTTTTGTTTCTGTAATGACGGAGGAGTCACTTCCAAATTCAGCTCTTTCTACCAAAAAAAGCAAAGAACAAACACACGGGAACTTTGAAAATGGCGCACATGTGAAACAGGTATTAAGAATTTTTTTTTTCTATAGTGTAAATATTTAGAGTATTAGTGTTTTTTTCTATTTTTCTTGGCAGCAGCAAACAAGTGATTTTTTTTTTTTGCAGCGGTTGTTAGCAGAGCAACAGCCGCACGACTCTGTTCGGGGATTTTATTTTGAAAAGACAGAATCTGGTGTCTTTCTTTTGGCCTTATCGGAACAACAACAAAAAAAAAAAAGAAAAACACTTCCGCAATAATGTTTAAATGTAATTTTTTGCTGTGTGTACAAAAAGCCACAATGAAGAAAAAGAGAGAGACGGACAGAGGTGGTCGGCTCTGAATGACTCGCAGAAGAGCTCAGACCAAATATTCAAAAGCAACAAACATCACATTGTTTTTGTATTTGAAGGGATCGATGGCTGGTTGTACTTCGGAAGTAGTGTATCTATCTAAACGGACGTTAACTCCAAAATCAATTTTATTTAAATGAACATCAGCGGTTATCTGAAGAATCAAGAGTCGCACCAGTTAAACAAGTTTGACCATCTCTCTCTCTCTCTCGCTCTCTTTTTGCTCAATCACTGCATTGATGGAACTGTCTCACGGTAAAAGACTTGCATCAATTATTGAGTGAAATACTTTCAATAACTCTGCAGGTGGAGGCACGAGATCGACGCAGTTGGGTATTTTTGGCAAAGATGGGTGAACTGCAGAACGGGGTGGGGGGGGGGTGCAGGGCACGAGCTAATCGATCACACAGAGTTAATTGAATCCATTTCACAAAGGAAAGTGGTGCAGATCTTATTGTGGCACAGTATGAACACGACGATGTGAGAGACCTGCCTGTGTCTGGAGATGCTAGATGGGACAAACAGAATCAATATGATGACAACATATCCAGGACCAGTGTTCGTCAGAGCTCTGGTGCGTTTTCTAATTGACGTGAAAACAACTTCGTCGCTTGGACACAGAACCCGGCAGAATGAATTCCCACGTGTGGCTGCAGGGGGCGCTGTTAATCTGTCAAAGTTACACAGTCCAAGACGTGTGTTAGCATAATGCTGGGTACTGCTGTTCAAGCTTTTCGATAGATAATCAAACTAATTAGGGTCAAGTCGTTAAGTCATCTCCCTGTTCCGGGCTGAGACTTTTCTTTGACCTCTAGTTTCCAATTTCTAAACAATGTCAAGATAAATTCTTCCGTCTATTTGATCCAAGTCTGCAGCGAATCACAAACCCTGGAGTGAAACCACAATAAACGTTACGTCCGGGCGTCGCTCAGCTGGAACTACAGCGAGCGAACAGCTGATCCGGAGTAATTAAACGTAGCAACATCGCACAGCTGTATTTTTAAAAGCGTCTCTGACTCCGACGGTCCCATCTGGCACGTCCACCCACCCAGTGGTCGTTTAAACAATGAACACTCATCTGTGAATATGCCACGACTCAGTCAACCATTCCTGGGGCAGGAGAGAAGTGACCACTCACTGTGTGTGTGTTTAACGTGTGTGTGTGTGTGTGTGTGTGTTCTCCTCCTGGGATCATAGCCAGTTGTAATCAAGCATCTCTCACTGTAAACACAAACACACACAGACTGGTTTTGTCAGCCACTATACAGGACTATAGTTCAAACTTTAAGAAAAAGAAAACAATACCGTTCACGTGAGTGTGTGTGTTATTTTTCTTATGCAATGCTGTACAGAAATATGTATATTTTTGTAATGTTCATCAGGGCATGAGTTACAGGACGTGGTCGCTGCTGTGAGTGTGAGTCTGTTGTGTGTGTGTGTGTGTTTCTTCCTCTTCAATGTTCTTCCTATGAACAAATGTCAAATGTTTCTTTGGGGGGGGGGGGGGTTGTTTGTGTCAGATATGCTGAAAAAGTGCCATAATTTTCGATGTGTCTTATTTTTTGGTTTGTGTACATACACGTTTATCAGAGGGTGAAGTCGTCCGAGTCAGTGAAAATGTAACTTGTAAAAAAAAAAAAAAAAAAAACTAGAACAGCACTCAGTCGAGCGCAAACCTCCGCCAGAGCCCAACAGTCCCCTTAAACTCAATCATACAGATATCAGTCGTCTAAATATGTCGCCGCAACGTTCGAGAAAAAAAAATCCTCAATCTGCTCCTGCTTCAAAGCGACGCCCTACGTGGGCACATAGTCTGCCGGAGATGCAACGCTACCGAGCGGACTAATCAGAGCTCTTGCGGTCGGCGTCGACTCATAGTTATATATTTGGGGAGGGGCACATCAGGGTACGGCGTAGGACCGTGTAGGGTGCACGTCCACATGTAGGCTACGGAGCAGAAGCATGAATTGGGCATCGGAGGCATTTCTGACGCTGGTATCTGAACCTCTGGACAGGGGTGACATCATCACTTCCCTGGCGCAGGAAAAAATGCTCAACATGGACAAAACAGCGGCAGGATCGAGAAAGACACGGATGTTATGTAAAAAGGAGTTGACCTTGATGTTATTGATCACTCAACTGAGCAAACTGAGGAGCGACGGCGATCAATTCACCCCCGAAGCTCCCGAGTTTCTGAACTGCAAACTTTGATTCTGTCGAGCGGCAGCAGCAAGACAGACGATATTAGTGTTTCTGTAAAAACGTCTCCTTGACTTGAAGTGCAGCGATCTGAAGTGGTTTTTATAAAATGGAAAAAGGAAAAAGAAAGAAAAGACATGCACTAAACGACAGACAGAGGGGGGGGTGAGAGAGAGAGAGAGAGAGGGAGGGAGACTGTGCGTGAGCAGCGTCGTACGTCACGGAGTTAGGTTTCCAGTGACGTCACTTTGTCTGAGTCGTGTCTAAGAAAGCAGGTCGTTTCAAAGACAACCCCCCCCCACCCGTTTTTTTTTTATCTGCTTCCTCTTTTCAAAAAACATCCCACGCACTTTTTCCTCCCATGGTTTCTACAACCCCCTCGTTCTGTCAGGCATCTCCCTCTCTCGTCTCCTCATCCTGCTCGCAGCTTTAACTCCCTTCGCTTTCCCCTCTTCATCCAGCCCGTCCTCGACACCTTAATCTCTCCGCATCCCTTCTTCTCCTCTTCCCTCTCGTTCTGCTGTCAAACAGTTTGCTATCCCCGGCCTGCAGGAAGATAGTCGGTCAGGCTCCGTCTAAAAATAGTTAACCTGAATGAAAAAAAGAAAAAGGAGGGGAAGTGGAAACCAACCCTCCCTTGACAGTAACACATCTTCTGTTGTTCCTCCTCTTCCTCCCCATCTCTTTTGCACCTCTCCTTAACCGTCCCTCTTTTTCCCGTCTTTTCTGAGCACAACAAGAGTTTTTAAAAAGCAGGGTTCGGTGGTGCGGACCACCCGTCGGTCAGTCAGGCTAGGCTAACGTTCCCCCTCTGTGACCTACAACCTGGCAACGATTCAGGCGAGCAGAGATTGTCAATCAAAACGATGAAAAAGTCAAAAAATACCATTACAGAGCTAATTTTGTATCGGACCGAGTATGGCCTTCATTGTTTTATGCATCGATGGGGTTGGTGTGGGCGAGGACGCAGCACGTGTGCACCGCTGGGTTTGAACCCTCGACGTGAGGGCGTTGCTGATACTGTGATGTCAGAGACGTGACGGAGTCTTTGAATCATGTTTTCTTTTTTTTTTTATTTCAACTGTATTTTCTTTCATCTTTCCTCTTGAGTTCGTTTTGTGAAACGGGAAGTTACGATACAAAAAGTACAAATGCACTTTATAAAGATGGACATGTTACACATTGCACTTGTAAATGTCGAATGTAAAACCTTGAAGAGAAAGATTTATTTTTTGCTATTGTAAATAATTGAGAAGAGAAAGAAACTAAAAAAAAAAAGACTGCAAAAAAAAAAAAAAAAAAAAAAAAGGGGGAGAATAATTTGCCAAATAAACTGAGAACAAAAAAAATGGAGACGGTTGTAACGTGGTTTTTTCCGGGACGGGAGTCGGTCCCGTGACGTCACTGCGTTCGTGTTTGTGAGTCTGTGTGTGTGTGGGGGGGTGTTAGTACAAGTGTGTTGGGGATTGTGAGTCAATATCGCAGGTCACTGTGATGTTAAGGAAAAGCCCGAGAGGCAGCAATAAAAAAGGAAAAAAGAGAAACGCTGCTGAATTATTAAACCACTCCCTGCTTGCATAACAGCAGAAGGACGAGAGACGACGAGAGACAGAGTGAGAGGACGGAGAGTGAGAGAGAGAGAGAGAGGGAGGATCCAGAAAGGATACAACACACACACACACACACACACGATGCTCATGTAGAAGACACCACGTTTATCTAACGGTAATTCTTTGTTTTTCGTATAAAATACTGAAGCACCAGACTTTGGTTCAATCTATGATACAGGTGAGGATTTGAATTCAATCCTTAATGAGTCAAATGACTTTGTGCGCCAGCGAAAGTGCGACCGACACAATTTAACGCGCGTGTGATGTTTGACACCTGACTCACCTCCAGTCGCCACAGGGCGGTGGAGAGCTCCACCGTGTGGTCAGAGGTGAGTACTGCGGAATCAAGTCGTGAGGGAAAAGACGCAGCGCACGCCCACACACACAACTCACTTCTTTTACGTCATTACAGCAGCTCATATAAAATCCAGCTCAAAACAACCTCATATATATATATATATATATATATATATATTTATATATGTGTGTGTGTGTGTATATTCTGTCACTCCATCACTCCATCACTCTCTGAGTCAGAAGGCTCTCTCCTCCATCTGCTGCAGGATGCTGCACATCACCTCCGCACAGTGATGATACTCTGCATCTGCTGTGTCTGACTCTCTCTCTCTCTCTCTCTCTCTCACACTCACACACACACACACACACACACACACACACACACACACACACACACACACACACACACTAAACATCTGAAACCTGCACGATTTCCTTCACGAGGCCAGAAAAATGACTCATGAGTGACTTATTAACGAATCTCTCTTCTGACATGTTCAGATCTTTTCACACATCCTCCAGTGACTCATTTAAAACGCACAGAATGTAAAATATAATCAAAACAGTAACAAAAGATGACGTCGTGAAGCAGCGCGGGAGGAAAATCTATGTTTCTGTTTTCAATGTGCTGCTTTTCCCAGAATACCTTGAAAACCCACAGAGGTTGTTTGGGCTGCAAGGTTTTGAGAGTGGGTTTGAATTCGCTCTGTTGAATCTGTTTTCTACCAAAGCTTCCTCTTCCAGAAGCAACTTGGTAAATATGAGAAAGTTTAATGACACAAAATCACAACGATTACAACCCTTTCCAAAGAAATGACAGATTTGAAGCCGCCCTCCGCTGACCCTGCTTCTCAAAAGGGTTTCCAGCTGCCTGCCATCATCATGTGAATTCCTTAATGCTTCCAGAAGTGCAGCCATCAGGCCTCTTCTTAACAAAGTGCGGCTACAGATCCACACAGATGAATAAAAAACTTTTAAGACCTAAAATTGTTACTTAGACAACGTCTGTTTTCATCAGCTCAACCTCAGATGCTGAGCTGAGCGAGTAAATGAAGCTGCGGAGAGTTAACGCGTCCACAATAAGGGTGGATCAACTCCATTTGTCAGAACTGCACGCAGGCATTCGACTGGTTGGGGAATTTTGAGCTGAAGCTGCAGAGAGAGAGAAATCTGAGTCCGAGCAACAGCTATTTCAGAGCGAGCGCAAGCTTTTGAGTGAGAGCATTACAAAACCTGAGCGAGAAGGAAGTCCTGCTGTCAAACTGAATACAGAAGAAACCACGTCCCCTAAAAACTGCACACGTGAAACTCTTGGTCGTAAAATAAACTTAGATTAGGTTATTTCAAAGATGTATATATCTAATTGAAAAAAAAAAAAGTTTTTAAAAGGTAGATGATAGTTAATTATAATATAATATTTAATTCATCAATGTTCAGTGATGAATCACGTTCAAGAGCTAGATTCATTCTAAAGAAGGTTCTGAAACAATAATAACCAGTGACCTTGAAGGTGGAAAATCAATTCAACCACTTAACGTGTGTTATTATATTATAAATAAAGAAGAAATCACTTCGTCAGTTAGAATTATACAGAACACTGGTACGCTCATATCATTATACATCTCTTGAAGTCAGGTTGTAATTACTGTCACTGGCTTGAAACTGCTTTTATTTAGGGTTCATCATTTTTATCAATGGAGGACCTGGAATGAGCCGAACATCTCGACTGCTCTCAGCTGTTTATGAGTCATCTTGAAAACTGCTCGCATTCTTTTTTTTTTTTTTACGTCACGTAAATCAAAAGCATTTAGTTTAAAAAAACAACAACTTTTGATTCCAAATTTAGACCCAGACCAAATTCAGTCACAAGGAGGAAGATATTTTTGAACCTTTTTAATCTGAAACAGTGACTCATGTGTTTTCAGATATCTGAGCGATGTTAATGCGTCTCCGGTGCTTTTTGAATTTTTCCACTGACCTCTCCTCTCTCTGCTGTGTCACCATCTGTGTCCCGAGATGAGTCTGAGCAGAACCCGCTGGCTGCTCCTCCTCCTCTTCCTCCTCCTCCTCCTCCGCCTCCTCCTCCGGCCAAGGCCCAGAGCAGTGGGGGGGCTGGAACCATGTGGACACCGGTGGGCGTGTCGCGGCGCTGAGAAGAAGAAGAAAACAACAGAGTGATGATGTACTTGACGAGTGACACTGAGTGAATGTTCAAGTTTTCATTCTTTGAGTGAGAAGAGCTCAAATCTATAAATACACACGATCTACTGATGATACTGAAGATGAATCGACGCCTGTGACAGGAAACGATCACATCCCGTGTCCGAGTAAAAGACTTTATAACTTTGGGAAATGAAAGTTCATGGAGGAACCTATTGTTTGTAGTAATCAGAAAATGAAGGAAGCATTGAAAAGAGATTAAACGTCCATAAGAGTCACAATATAAAGTTGAAGCAGGAATTTAAAAAGAGAAATAGAAGTTTAAATATTTCAGCATTATGTGTAAATGCAACATGAAACACCAGCTGTTGTTTGAATGATGTTATCACGAAATCAAAACAGCACTTTCCACAAAACTAAAACTTATATGAGACAGTCCTCGATTTATTCATTAAGATATATATATATATATATATATTTAGTTCTGAAGAGGCAGCACTGACCCCTGCTGGGTGAATCACAGTCAAACTTAGTGAAGACTTAAATTAGAATTAAGTTTTAAATGAACCAGGTTTAACCACACAAACTAGTTTCATGGAGACTAGTTGTTAATAAACTACCTCATGTTCATTCATACGACAACACAAACATGTAGCTTCACAAACCGGGATCAGAAGAACACACGCAATAAATACTGTGCAGGTTTAAAATGTACGAATATATAAAATGATAAATAATTAAAAACCAGGCATAAAATGAAACTCTAGAAATAATAAAAATGACAAAGTTTAAAAACTTTCACAACACTACAAATGAACGTTACTTCAAATTAAAAGTCCTGGATTTAAACAGGATTGGAACCAATAATTTGAGTGACATCTGAACTATGAAAAGGTACGACAGTGACGTTGCTAAATGAGTTATAATTTTAATATACATTTTAAATTCCCTTCAAACTCAGATTTAAACAATAAATACAGACTTAAATAAATAAAAGATAAATCTGCTGAGCCTCTAAAAGTAATTTACACGATATCCACATCACTTAACACTGAATTTCATTGAACTGTCTAAGTTTTAAAGATGCAACGTGACTGAGTAAAGAGAATAATTCAATATTCAGTAAATCGGAAGAAAAACTAAGTTCGCAGACTTACTGAGTGTCCAGGGACGAGTCCCGAAACAGGAAGTCCAAACAAACAAATCCACAGGTGAGGAAGTCAGAGAAACACGTGTTGGAGGACACACGTGTGTAGAAGACATGTAGGACACATGTGTGTAGAAGACATGTAGGACACATGTGTGTAGAAGACATAAAGTTTGTATTGAACTGATTTAACGTCGAGTCTGAATCAACAGCTGGTGATGACGTCTGACCGGAAACCGACATTACAGCTGAGAGCCCGAACTGGCGGGAAATAACCCGCAGACAGGAAGTAAAGTCACACACCGGACGAATTAGAACGGTCATTTCAAAATAAAACAGGAAACAGAAAGATGAAAGCAGAACATTTACAAGAAGGAAGAAATCATGACTTTAGGTAAATATATATTTTCTACAACACACAGTTCCTGTATATGTTCTCATTTATGTTTTCTACTTTTAAAAAAAAGTCATTAAACTTTATTTACAAACCCCCGGTCATGACAAAATCACATTTACTGGAATTATGAGGGACTTTAACTTTACACATTTAACAAAAAGCTAGTTCAACCTTAATCCAGTGAATATTTTCACATGACTATGCAATATTTAATCTATATTGTTTATTATGGCCCATCAATTCGGGGTTGGGCACCAATATCATCAATATACAGGTGAGAATTAACTGATTAAGTAGTAAGTGATGCATTCAAAACATTACATCTATCTAAAGAAACACAGGACAAGCAGTTGAATTCACCATTTATTGTCTATAGTTACATGCATACTTGCTAACAGTTGCTTTTAATGTGCAATACACAGTTTTATGTTGCTTCATTGTCTAGGTTATATTACTCCAAATGTATTTTTTAACTTTACAGGCTGCCTTTACCAAAAGTCTATACAACATGATTCATTTCTCACATTTTCAACACAATGACGTTTCTTCACAAGTAGCCATAGATACATAAGGTATAGAGGGTTTGACATCTCTGCCTTTGGTGCCTCAGGTTTCTGTTTTTTAAGAATGTTTAATAATGATTTGCTGCTTTTTGTCTCCCAGGTTTGGTAACTGTGGTTTTCCAGTTTCTGAGATATGGCAAGGACCAGAGTTTTATCAGCACGATCGACGACACGAACGTGTTTCACAGTCACAGCTCTACATTCTAGGACACTTAAAGGCCATGGAGTGCTCTGATCCAAAAAATGCTGGCTTTATTTTTAGCACTGAGTATATCTGTGTCTCTTGCATAACAACAAAACCACGAGAACAGTCATACCTGGATTGTGTTTTCTCCAGATTTTGAGTTTCAGCTCGAACCCATTTTTCTGGCTTCTCCAGGTCTCGAGCACATCCACATTTTAGCTGTTCAATAGGTGCTCTTTTTCAAACGTCTATAAATGCAGGTGTTGGCACAGTTTCCTTAAACAATCAGCGAGAACCAACCAGGAGCTTATCGACATGTCCGTGCTGTGATAAATATTCTTTAATCAGCGTGCAGCTGCTGAGTGAGACGTTCATTTAACTACCGTGTGGTTTTATATACAGAAAACAAAATAACTACCTTCAAGACCCTTCAGCTTCTTGACATTTTCTGCAATAAACCAAATATGGTGAGAACAACTATGCACTAAAAACAGTTTCAGATATTTGATATATTCATCTGCTCTCTCTTAGTCGTTATGATCTATGAGCTCAATTAGCCAATTAGCAATAATCTGCCAATTCAAATCCAACATTTTTTATCTTAACTCCAGGAGGTAAGACGTGTCGACCATCTTTACATAGAGTTTATATTATATATATATAGAATTTAGAAAATAGGTGACATGGGGGTTTAAGGTGGAGAACAGTGTGACTGTGTTCTAGAAACTGTTTAAAGTGCATGTTTTACTCAAGTAAACACGAATGGACGAATAAAAACAACATGAAACAGCATTTGTTGTTAACATGTTTCATATTAAAAGACAAATCCACGTCTCACTGTCGAACAGCACTACACTTCCCAGAATGCTTTGCCTTTAAGCTGTGGCACTACATGAGCTGAGCAGAAATCGCTGACGCTCTGTTTGTAAAACTGAAACGAGTGGGACATGTAGAAACAGAGTTAAACGCTGTCTGATCCATGTGATTGTGGGATGTTTGCTTTGGCTCGAGATTAGATTCATAAATCACCTGGAACCTGGAAAAGAAAAAGTTGGAATCATCCTTTAACTGCTCTCTGACCTTCGACAGTAGAAAAACCCTCAAATAAAGCAAAGTGAACAACTCACCGCAGCACGTTTCAAAAATAAAAACCACATTATAAAAACACTACAGTCCAATCAGCTCATACTGAGGTTTAGTCAAACCTATACTGAAAAGAGAGAAGATAATATACTGTATATTACTGTTGCAAAGTCTCTTATATGGATGAATTCATAGTCCGGGGCTGCGTTCACAAAGCCTCGCGTGAAAGAGCGGACGCGACCTCTGACCCCGGACCGGGGTGGCGAGCTTTGCGAGTGTGGAAGCGTTTATATACGACCAATACCACAGCAAACAGTCACTGGCTGAAATGTTAACTACGAAAGACCCAAATTAAAAAGTAAAATAAAAAATATAGCAAAGTAACGGCGTAAGCTCGCTCGCTCTATTGTTCAATGCTATGATATGAACGATGAGTAATCGCTAAACTCTGACAAGGCTGCTGCTGCTGGTGGCGCTTGATTCCCCAAACCAGCGTATTCCTGGTGGGTGGTGTCTTTCATCACAGTTTTCTTACACTCACCAACTCAGTGGGAGAACGACCGTACTTCACTATTTTAGAGGTGTGAGGGCGACACTGACTTTCTGGGAGTTTGGTTTATTAACTCATTTAACTTATTGGCTTTTGCTCTGTAGCTTTAAATTAAAATCGTTAAACCTGAACATGGGCTCGTTAACCATAACGCCCTCCTTTTACGTTTTTTTTCCGTGCATTTTGTGGAGAGGCACAATTTTGGTCATTTGTAAATCAGTGGCACTGTGATGGAAGTCTACTTAAAAGATCCCAGGTTTTAAAAACGGATCAATCTCATTATCTAAAGTGTCTTTGAACCAGATTTAAAATCTGACACATGCAGAGCAGCCACGGTTCATTCTGACCAAACTCCCACGAGTCAGGTGTCGTCTCTTAACGGGCGTGCACTCATTTTATAAACAGGCGCAGCCCTGCGGAGCGGAGTCGTCCGCCCATAAACTTCTTTTCCCTGATTATCAACGACTTGTCTCATAGATTCTTTCTCAACATTTGGCAGATAGGTTAATCGCACTATAATTATTCTTGTGCTACACCATGTGTTTTGTAAACACTTTCCTCCCGTCGACACTTTAAGAGCCGGTGATATTGCTAATAATTATAAATTTAAATATGAATCCAGGGAGTTTGCTTTTCACAGCTGAGAGTTGGTGGACAGAGATGAGCGGACGGGGGCGGCAGGGTGTTGAAATGTAAGTGTGTGTTAATTGTGCCGTACACTCCGGGTGGTGAGACACACGAAGAATAGGTGTCGTCAGGGGCAACCAGGCGAGCTGAAGTTACCGACCTGTTGCTGTGTTAATGTTCAGAGGGGCTGGAGTATGTGTGTGAATGTTTGTATTCATCTTTTTACTGTTAATGATTAACGAACCCCCCTCGTCATCACCACCACCACCCACCGAGCTCCCGACTTTCTTAAGACTTTAGTCGGACCACTCATTCTCGTCGAGCTCGGAGTCGTCGTCAGACTCGCTGTACTCCACCGCGATACGGCGTGACAGGATGGTGGCCACGTCGTTACCCACGGGTTCTCGCTTCGCCTCCTGCTCCCTCTGCTCCTGCACCTTTCTCAGCTGGATACCTGGAGTGGAGGGAGGGAGGGAGAGAGGGAGGGAGTGGGGAGAGAGGGAGGGAGTGGGGAGAGAGGGAGGGAGGAAGGGAGGACGAGCAGATGAAATATGAAATTCTTTATTTATTTGATGCCAAACAAAACCTCACGTCTAACTTAAATAAACCTCTTACACACTTACCTCTACGTATGGCGGCCAGCAGGTCGGAGCGGGCATCGCTCATCGGGATCATCCCCGGCAAAGCTGACTTCCTCGCCTGTGCTGCCGCATCCAAGGCGGACTGGCCCACAGCGGCGTGCGGAGGGGACGGGTGGGCCTGGTGGCCGGTGAGGGCTCCTGGCGGCGGGGGCGGAGGGGCGGCAGGGGGAGCGCCCGAAGGAGGGTGGGAGGGAGACGGCACGTAGTTTGCCGGGGGAGGAGGAGGGGATGGGGAGTAGGGGCGGGAGAGGGCGGCGGAGGTCGGGGGGACAGCGGAGGCGGCAGCGGCGCAGGGCGGGGCCGTGGTGGAGTCGAAGGCCGTCTGGGCGGAGGGGATGGTGGGAGGGGGCGGCGGAGGGGCAGGTGGGATGTAGTACTCTGGGATGGTGGAGGGCTGACCGCTGAGGGAGGAGAGAGAGAGGGACAAAATGAATTCCACATGTTAATACCATTAATATTGATTGTGGTTATAAGATCAACAATAAGAAGTTTGATTGGCAGACGTACCCTTGCGCAGCTCGGTAATCCTTAACCGACTGCTGCCTCGGCCCGTTAACCGTTGGATCTCCGCCAGCCTGGACGCCGTGTCCAGAAGGGGTCCTGCCCAAGGAGGCCGCGTGCCTCCCCGCCGCCGCGGCACCTCCAGCCCCCGGGGGCTGGTTGGCCGGCCTGAGGCCCCGATCCAGCGACTGAGTCTGGGCCGCGGCGCTGAGGTGGTCCCTGGCGTGGTGGTCCATGGGGTGGGCGGCGCTGGGGGCCTGGGTGGAGGGGTGGTTGGGGCTCGCTGGGTAGGAGTCAGACGCCATTGATCTGTTGAAGGGAATAGATAGTGGAGTAAATCTTTGTCTTTCCTTTTTTTGCATTCTTTACTTCAGATAAACGTCTGGTGTCGACGTCACTCTGTATAAATTGATAAATAAATATATTTTCATTCATTTCCACAAACTCTATAATGATTCATTTCCCACCTACATCCTTACAGTTTGGTTTTCTATTCTTGTTATGCTGCAGTTACAGTTTCTCCTTCAGGTGTGGATGTGTAATAAAAGTGAAATTCTTATTATGTATTTATTCGTGTGCTCCTACTTGCCTTCTCCAGGAGAGGGCAGCACAGAGCTTCAAACAATCCAGCCACTAGTGTAAATATGTCTCAAACAGTATGACAGTGAGTTGTGCAGCAGGACGTGCACACGAGAAACTGTTTACATCTTTTTCACTTGTGTGAGTTAATTTTTTATACCAACTATTGAAACAATCGTAACAGTGACACGTGCATGTGTGTGTGTTTTCGTTCTTCTATTATCCCCTGTGAAGCTTCCAAACATAAAAACAGTCATGTGCATGTAGGAGTGTTGTCAGGAGGCGACAGCTCCTCGGAGGAAAAACCTCACACACATAGAAACAGTGTGAGTGTGTGTGTGTGTGTGTGTGTGTGTGTGTGTGTGTGTGTGTGTATACCTGCTATCAGGGGACAGGGAGCCTTCGGACGACATGCCGTGGTACGGGGAGGGCGTGAGCCTCGCGTCTGGTCTGAACTCTTTGTCGTAGGCCAGGACGTTCCACTCCTGACGCCGGTTACGAGCCTTACGCACCTTCAAAGAAACAGCAAGTTACTTCAACGTTTTCATCCACAAATCACGTCTCTCTCTCTGTCGGGTAATAACTACAGACATTCGTGTGTACATCGCTACGGACCTTCTTGACCTCTCGGCCCGGGTCCTCCACCTGCCTCTGCTGCTCCTGGAACAGGGACGGACAGGAAGAGACAAACAGAGATGAGACGAGTGGAGAGAAACACTCAGCCATCGATTATTGATTCCTCTGGTGCAGAGGGGAAATAAAAAAAGCAGGACCCTGCCACCAGCTCCTTCACCACGGGGTAAAAGTCACACACACACACACATACACTAGTCTACTCACCAACCCAACCACTACTAGGTAACACCGACTAACGCTACACAATGGACGACAAGGGAGGAAGCGAGAACGAACAAAGCAAACACAGAGGGTGAGGCAAGCTAACGCAACGTGACACACATGGACACAAACAAAGGGGAGTGTGTGTATGTGTGTCTGTTATTGTTCAAATGACCAGTGACTTGTGGCATGTTTGTGTGTTTGTGTCTTACCTGCGTCCTGGTGAGTGAGTAATGTGTATTAGTGGGGTGTGCGGGGGTGGGGGGGGTGGGGGGTAAAGTGTAGGGCGATATGGGGCAGGTTAGGGGTCGGGGTTGTCTTACAGAGATGGACAGGGGACTCCTGGGTGGGGCCTGTCTGGAGTGGGGCCTGTCAGGGTGGGCCGGACAGCCCTATGGAAACATGGGAGAAAAACAAGCTGGAGCATTAGACTGAGCAGAGGAGGAGGAAGAGGAGGAGGAGGAGGAGGAGGGAGGTGTGTGAAGGCCAGGTAACACTATAGATAAATCAGAGAAAGGAAGCAGAAAGACAAAGGTAGAGACGGAGAGGTTTGTCCTCTTGTCCCCTTTTCAAGAGTGAAAACTACTCCTCTTTTTTTTTCTGAGGGGTTTTATTCTATCGTTTCCAGGTTGAAGGAGGAGGGAACAGAAAAATATGAGCAGCGTTAAATAGAACAGAAACACTGACGGAGTGCTGCGAACACATACAGCAGCAGCTGTTCGGGGGGGGGGGGGGCTGAAAAATGAGAGCCAATGGAGACAAGTGTGTGACTTTGAATCAAAGGGGAATACTTAATACTCCATGCTGGGATATTATATATGTATTTGTACGTTAGCGTAACTGCCCATGGCTCATTTCATTAACGCGATGAACGTTTGACATTAACGCCCCTCTTTTCTGTGTTGATGACCCCGCCCACCTGCTGCTGTATCAATAACCAATTACAACAACAACCACAAAGCGAAGCTACGTGAGTACGGTAATAGGAATGCAACAAAAATTAAATAACGGCATAAAAACACACAACCAGGTAGGAAATAAAAACAGATTAGCAAATTAAAGCAGGAGATGCATTTCTTTAAACCTGTCCTCTTCATTCTCTCACACACCCGAAGCAAAAAGACACAGACACGAACTTAATCGTAATCTTATACGTACTGGCTGTGTATTTAACAGAACAAACACATGCGCACAACCGCACCTTCTGCCGTCGCTTCTCCTTGCGTTTGTCCTCGGTGGCCTGCAGCATCTTCTCTTTCCACAGGTTGAAGAAGTAAGAGGGGTCGGTGTAGAACTTCAGCGCGTCCTTCTTGTCGTCTCTACGTAGAGGAATAGAAAAAGACGGATTCGATTATCTGTGAGCCCAAATGAACATTTGTACCAAAATTTGAAAGAGTTCCCTGAAGGCGTTACGGAAATAACGCGTTCGCAATCTTTCACGGCGGCCTTGACCACCGGCTGACCCGCTGACCTGTACGGGCTGAGGATGTTCAGCGGTGGAGGTTTGTCACAGCGATGGTAGATCTCCACCACAGGGTTGGGGACAGAGGTCCTGGACACCACCTGCTGGTCCTGGATGGTGCTGCTCTTAAAGGCCTTCCTCATGTTGATGTCCTGCAGAGAAACTGGAGGAAGAGGAGGAAGAACTGAATGAGTTTATTCATTAACTATTTTAAACTACTAGTTAAACTACGAGGGTTTAAAGATTCTGTGGACGGACATTCTGTATTATGGTTTTAGTTTTTCTATATGTAGAAAGACACGTGTCGGCCATTACAGTGTTTGGGCTTCCTAGCCCGAGCGCCACGTCAGAGGAAAATGGCCGCTGTGTTAACAGGGTTAATGAGGTTGAAGGCAGACGTGAATGAATGCGTTTCAGGTTATATTTGTGATTGAGTCCAACCAGACACAGGCTGTGGACTCTGGATGAGAAGATGATTCCTCGGAGAGGAGGACGGACAGAAAAGCTCCGTCACCCACTGATGTCTTATTGATTTTTTTTTGAACAGTCAGAAGAGTGAGATTGTATAAAGCACGAACAGGACGAGGAGTAACGAGAGGCGATAAGTGGGACGGTGCAAGCCTGAGTGTAGAATATAAAATAAAGACAGCTTAAATACTGTACACACACACACACAGAGACATATACACACACAGACACACACACAGAGACATATACACACACAGACATATACACACACAGACACACACGCTGAGTAGGTGATAATAGGACAGCAGGGACAGATTAGTCTTAGAGCTTGTTGCATCAGCTTTACACACACACACACACACACGCAGCATGTAGGGCTGTGTGACAATGTGATTTGTACACATGTGACAGTGTGTGTGTGTGTGTGTGTGTGTGTGTGTGTGTGTGTGTGTGTGTGTGTGTGTGTGTGTGTGTGTGTGTGTGTGTGTGTGTGTGTCGGAGGCAGAAAGAGAGAGTGAGTGAGAGACGGAGAAAATACGACATGTATGTGTGTCAATCCCTTAACCCCAGAAGAGATTTAACACGACTGCAATGCTATCCAGGATCTACCAGATGGCTACACACACACACGCACACACACACACACAATCACACACATGCACACACACACAAACACACACACGCACACAGCTCAATGTATAACAAGGTTAAACCATGTCAGTGTGACATATGTTCTGAGGAGTGATCTACTGACTACTTCTTTTATACACGTACAGAATATGTGCATGCATGTGTGTGTGTGTGTGTGTGTGTGTGTGTAGTCGGAGCACACTGCTGTCTGCTGACTGTTTGATCATTCCTTCCTTAACTTCTCTCCCTGCAGCAAAATGAATAATCCACAAAACTAGCAGCTAATTCAACTTTGATTCAGACACATCTTCAAAGAAACCTCTCACACACACACACACACTGACACACACACACACACACACACACACACACACACACACACACGTCCTCCGTCTCTAATCGGATTTACTCTCTGATTCTAACATTCCTCTTCCTCTCTGCACAAACAAATATGTTGATTGCTGCTAATGACCAGATTAATGTAATAGATTGTCTCATTACATGGTTTTCACTGACCTGACATCAGTGGAGACGAGGATTTTAATCATCGGTTTAATGTGTGTGCAGTAAAACACCTTGTTACCTTGAACCCAAGTAAAGTTAAGAATTCATTTATTCATTGAATAAATGATTTATGTCAGATGACGAGGTCGCTCGGCCTCTGCGTTGATGTTTTCCCATGAACCAAGTGTGAAAATGTGATTTTCACGAATCAGCAGCGTGAAAACTGAAGAAGTGAACGGTCTCAGTTTTCGTGCAGTGTTTCAACTCGAGAGCCAACGAGGGAAGTGCTCACTGGTGAAAGTCTGCAAATGCAGAACACCAAGTAATGGATAAAATGTAAATTACTGACAAGGACTTTATGTTTTCAGACGTGTTTCTTTCATTGTTTGTGAACAGGATTACAACATTACACAAAAGCTACAGATGTGATCGCCCCTAAATTCGGTGGAATGATGGGACATGGGCTAAAAAAAGAACCCATTCACTTTTGGATCCAGGATCTTTCTTCGACAGGTCGTTTGTTTGACATTATTTCAGACTTCTTTGCTCTTTGATGCAGATTTGAGGTTCTTTACTTTCACATACGAAGATCGCAGATTGTCCGGGTCAAGAAAATGTCCAAAACATTCATCAACTCTTACGACCAAAGAGCAAACTGACGTGGACATTCACGTAGTCACGCACGGCCCCTCTGGTTATGTTCATGTCTGAAAGCAGCTTCATTGTCTGTCATGACTTGTGTTACTGTATCTGTCGTTTTTAAAGGATAGACGAGTATAACCCAGCTCTTATTTTGAAATGTAGCCTTCGTGTGAAGACAATAACGCGGCAAAGTGATGGCAGATGAGTGAGCGAATGTGTGTGGTGTGAAATGAAGAACAGACGAATGGCTGGTGCGTAGGCGGAGGAGGAGGCATGGAGATGGACAGAAGAGGAGGAGATGAAAGGAGAGCATGCGGGGGAGGAAGAGTGGGAGAGGAAGAGAAGAGGCGGAGGAAGAGGAGGATGAGACAAAGGACTGCTGATCGTTTGCTTTTCATCCCCGTCAGTGCTGCTGCTCGAGCCGATCTGCAGAATGACGAGGCAGTATCAGCGAGGACAGAGGGGAAGAGGGAGGAAGAGAAGGAGAGAGGGTTGCAAGAAAAGGGAGTGTAAGAAAAGGAGAGAGGAAAATGGAGGAAAAGGAAAAGAAGCAGGAGGAGAGAGAGAGAGAGAGAGAGAGAGAGAGAGAGAGAGAGAGAGAGGAGGAATGGAGTAAGAAAGTGTGAGAGTTTGATCGACACAGAAAAGAGAGAAAGGATTAAAGGATGAAGAGAATTCAGAGAAATGAAAAGCGAGGAGTCAGTCCCAAAAACAGGAGCAATACTCTTTACTCCACTGAGTGTGATGAGGAAGATTCAAATATTAATGATGATGATGATGATGATGATGATGGTGATGAAGACTGAAACCCACCTTCCTCCACCGTGGAGTCGAGCTGGGTGACTTTCACAGCCAGCTGGTCGACCCGCTCCTGCAGGCTGCTCATCCTCAGGTAGAAGCTGTTGGCTTCGTTAAACAGTTCACCGAAAATGTCCTCAGCATGGCGACCTGCACACACACACACACACACACACACACACACACACACACACACACACGGTTACCTCTGATACTGTGACGTGAGAGAACACGTTCACAAGGTCACAGTGTCCTTGACCTTCGACCACCAAATTCTACTCGTCCAACAGGTTGTCTGTGTTTGATGTAATGACATTTCCCTGAGACGTGTCTTGCACAGTCACGGTGACCTTGACCTTTGACGGTCGGACAGAAAGGTCAATGCCTCCGGCTGCTCGCTGCCTCCGGCCGCAGAGATACATTCACAGAGATGAAGGTCAGTCGATGCTGCTCCTCCTCTTCCTCTCTCTGTCTCAGCAGGACGAGCTGCTCTCTGCCGTGCACCTGATGAACCCAACGCTCAACAATCTCCTGGACGGAGACGGATTTATTTATGATCTATTGTGGAAATGAAGTCTCCTTCAATTCTCGCTGCCAACTCCAAACACACACACACACACACACATATATATCCACGACTCCTGCCTCGGCTCAGCGTCTCCGCTTCAGCCCACATCGTGACAGATGGAGCAGAGGCAGAGCGCTCACACGTTTGCACTGAGCTGTCGCCGGATTGACTCTAGCCTCTGACAGTTATTCAAATTTAAACATCTACATTCCCTGTGAATGATCTGTCTCCTGGAGCACGGTGAAGACCTCTGCTCTCACGTTTCCACACACACAAAGAGAAGGACAGTGTGAATATGCACAGATACGAAGCAACTGAGAGAGTGAACGGGAAATTTAAGGATCTGGACCCGGCGAGCTGCAGAACGCTGACTCATCAGACTGTGGCTCGATAATAAAAATGAAACACAGCGAGCACTTTGGCAACGTCTTAACGTCTGTGTTATTGTATCTGTAAGATCTAACCTTGGATTCAACGTGGCTCCAACTGCAGAGATCGAACCAGCGCCTGCAGACGTGGCCTCGTTCACATCTTGAGAAACTTGTTTACAGTTTACAATCTGTTTTTTTTTGGGTGTGGTGACAGACTGAGAGGTTGTTGGTGTATGTGCTGAAGACAACATCTGTATGAACGTAGAACTCACTCAGACTGCCCAGCTGTTTGATGATGGCCGCCAGGGTGCTGTTGGTGACGCACTCCAGCTCACTGGTCACCCCATCTGGCAGCGCCCCACGGCACAGGTGCCTGGGCTCGATATTCCTCTTCACCAACGGCATGCTGGTCTACGCCTGCGGAGAAAGACAGACGGGAAAACACGTTGACGATTTGTGGTGAGAATCGACCCTCCGTCACTGCCTGAGAGGTTTTTATGACATCAGATCCCAAAACTGTGTCTGAATTCTGCTTCGTGAACATGCTGTGGAACAGCATAGAGGTTTTTAAATGTTGCTAACGAGTCGAGACTGTAGAGGGACCGAAAGGGACAACGAGAGAGGGCGAGAGACAGAAGACGAGAGGACGAGAGACAGAAGACGAGAGGACGAGAGACAGAGTACTTGGCTTGAATCTGTGTTAATGGGAAACATTCAGGACGTGGATGAAAACTACAAGAGTTGGTTTCAGTCCTTTATCCATTAAAGCTTCTCTCCTACTCACATATGTGTTTTAAAGCAGCTGAATTCCCAATTAACCTTTTTCTAGTATTAAAAAAACGTATATGACCTTTATTTATTTATATAAATAAATAAAAAGTTGTATGAAACTGAGCGAGGAGCCGAAACACGTGGGAGGAAACTGCCACGCTCGGTTTGGACTGAACTCTCTATGTGGGACACGCTTGTTATTTTGAGCCATGATTCCGTGTGAAGCGTGTACATGTGCGGTTCAGAATTGGAGCGCGTGCGACGTCTCGGTGCCGCGCGTGAAAAAGATTGCACATGTGTGAATGTGGGCGGGGCTTGTGTGTTCCCAGGTCAGCGCTCTGGAAACTCTCTCTCTAATATAATCACTGGCACGAGGACGAAGCCGAGACGATGGAGGAAAACAGGAACACACCACGCTGCCAAAGAGTGTAAATAAAAACATGCCCTAAAAGTGAGGCCAAGGTGTCCAGATCGCCCCCTGGTGGCTGGCTGCAGTACAGGTCATAAACCCCGCCTCCTGGGCCCAAAAACATTTTTTTTTAAGAGAATCATTTTGTGTGTTAATTCCCAGACAAAGCTCCGGTAACTGTGTGTGTGTGTGTGTGTGTTTGTTTGTCTGCACCGAACCACACGTCAGCTTTAATGAACCGTGACTCGCTCGTCCTCTTTACGTCTCTCTCTCACGCTCTCTCCTGCTCCTCCTCCCTCTAATGGCTTCAGACATTCAATTACACAAACCACCTCAGATTGTTTCGGCTTCTTTGTGGAGTGTGATTCTTTGATAGTGCATCCACTTGTGTGTGTGTGTGTGTGTGTGTGTGTGTGTGAGAGCTGATGTCGACGCCCCCTCCTCCAGCTGTAAATAATCTAACACCACGGCTGTTTAATAAAACATACACACTCCTCCTCATCCTGCTCTACCGCTGCAGCACTTGCTCTTCGTCTCTTACTCGTCTTCGCCGTCTTCCCTTCCCCACCTCCTCTGCCTGGTTTCATTAATAAATCAGTGCGGCTGAATAACTTCTCCTCCGACTCCCCAGTGTCCATCACAGAGTGGGGATTCCCCGTCTCTCCGCTGATACGAGAGTGTGTGTTCTCGTCCGAGAGTGTGTAGAGAACAGGGGGATCGTGTGTGAGGGAAGCTGGCGAGATGCTGATGACACTTGTGATGTAGATTTACACGCATGAGATGATGTGGATCACACACACAGACACACACACACACACACACAGACACACACAGGTCGGCTGCAGGGCATCAGCCCGGTGAACTATCTGCTCCTACAGACAGAGACAAAGGAGTTATCTGTGAGATCACTTTTTACAGGATAAGAAACATAAAAATATTGAATAAAAACGTTTTGGCTTCAGCTTCAGGGATCCATCATGTCCATCTTTATAACTATCACTATTATCTGTGGTCACCAGGTCACAAAAGGGAAGAAACAGATATTTTACATGTAGAATCATTTGTCTTCCACACTAGAAGCAACAAACTGTCAAACATGAGACAGAACCTCGTCTGTCAGATCAGGTCACTTAATTTCTCCAGTCTGAACCCAGGACTAAGTTACATCGAGCTAAACCCTTCACGTGAATGATCTAAGATAAATGGTCAAATCCCTTTTTCAATTGACACCTGACCCTGAAGACGATGCATTTCAGGGCCTGGTTGATTTGTGCGACGCTATTTAAGGCATTCGGAGACATTTTGAGGACACCGAGGGAAAGAAGAAGAAAATTAACAAGACGATGAGAAGGGTAGGGGGGGGGGGGGGGGGGAGGTAGGGAGGGGTTTTCAGAAAGTGTGCCGCGGAGCCCTGGGAACGTCGCTATGGCAACACGCTGAGGAATCCGCTCCGCTGCTCAAGAGCGGAACTCGGCGCGCTTCCGAAAATAGTATGAAAGAGACGGAAAGCAGAGAAGAAGGGGGACAGAGAGTGGTGGAGACAGACAGTAAAGACAAAGGAGAGGGGGGGGGGGGGGATTGGACAAAGCCTGTGAGAACTTATAAGTAGAGACTTTAAATTCAGGGCAGGCCTCCAGAGGATTTATCGCAGTCCGACACGTGTGCGACGACAGGACGCCCGAGGGTTCAGGACGCAGCAGCGACGGAGCAACGCTGGATGTCGTTTGACAGTTCGGGAAGTCAAACTCTGACGGGCCGCCCTCAGATCAAAGATTCATGGTGAAGATGAAACAGAGCGAGGACGCTGCAGAGAGAAGCTGCAGCCGCCCTGAGTTCCTCCGTCAGAGAGCGTTTCACGGAGGGAGAAAGAGATTTAGACGTTAGCGTGCGTCAGGTTAGAGCTACGTTCTGCCGAGTCACCGTTTCACTTCTTTGCCGAATCTGTACGTCACGTGGTTCAATGACCAGTTTCCGGTTCTGAGTACTTTGTGCAGTTCTAGTCATTTTGATCCGGATCACCGACCAACGTGCTCGAGCTCCTCGTCTCCCTGCTCCGTATTTACACTCAACACCGTGCTCGGCTCTGAAGGCCGCGGGTATAAGTGCAGCTGTAATCAGATAAGACGTCATCCCTCTGATCCAAAAGCCGACCGCAGCGTCCGTCTCCGAGGAGGAGCTGAGATCATCGGTGGGTTCACACTCAGAAGAATAACTCTGGGTTTAAACTCTGGTCTAAATGCACCAGACTGCTGTGAACTGTATTACTTCATTGTCGGGGGAATTTAATTATGAATCAGGTGATTCATTTCTGTTCACGTGAATTCATATACGAGGGGGGGGGGGGGGTGCATGTTAATGCCCTAAACCAAACTAATCATTCCTGCAGGCGGTCAGCTAATGCTATTACACTCCGTCTGCTCGGCCGCAGACTTACAACACACACACACACACACACACACCTCCGACTGTGCCACGCTGAGCCCGCCTCCCTCTGCTGTGAGAAAGGTTAGCAACCCGCCCTCCGGCCTCTCGCGCTCGTCTCCGTTCTTCTGCTCCATAGGAGGGTCTTTGCATAATCACAGCTAATTATCTCTCTACAGTAACTAATGGGAATGACAAGCCCTGGTTCTTTATGAAGATATAATTAGATAACACAATGCACAAGGGACCCCACTTATATTCCCACTCATGCAACAGCTAGCTGGTGCCGCGCACTGTTTTCACAAGGGAGCGTAAAGGCTCGTGTGACTTTAGCTTCACGCAGGAATAAATATAGATGTGATTTAAAGAGCGATGTGCAGCTGGTGGAGGATCGACTTTCTTACTTACTGCACATGTCAACATTACCAAACCCAGTAATGTCCCAAACTAGCTTCGTTTGTGTTCTGATATTAAAACCAGCACCGGAGATATCTGCCGGTAAATGAAGGGTCGGGCATCAGCGAATACGCAAATCTATTCACACACATCTTTAAAGTATATTAGTACTCGGTATCGACAACTACCCCGTCCAGGTATCGGCATCTAGGAGGGAAGAATAATATCCCGTCCAGAGAAAAACGCAACCCTGGAGTTTTCAAATTAAAACGACGTCGGCTGCGTTTCCAGACTTCTTCATTTTCGTGACTCCAGACTCAGGAGTAGCAGAGATGACGCATGTTCAATTGAAAACACAGTAGTGTGTATGCAGCCTGGGAAATATACACGATTTGTCCGTTTTTGGAGACCTCCCCCCTCCTCCCCTCCTCTGGAACCATGTTGAGTCAATAACAACCACTTTGAAATCCGTGTGTCTTATTGCAGCGATGACCGTAAACCCAGGTCGGACTGACAGTCAGTGAGCACGCAGCTTTGAAAACAGGAGGCTAAACCAACACAGACGCACAGAGCTGATGTTTTATTCAGAGCCAGAATCACCCCGGCTCGGCTCGGCGGGCTCGGGGAAGCTCTCCGCTTGGTCGTGCGCCAGTTGTCGGCTCACAAAGGCGTCAGCGAACGAAGAGCAGAACAAAGCGGCGGCCGAAAAATGAAAATGATAAAGGACAACGTTGGGAGAAGTGGAACGAGCTCTCAGCCGTGAGAAAAAACAGGAATTCTGGGAAATAACAGGCTGTGCTGTGTTTGATGTCGCTACAGAACCAGACTGCAGGAGATCATTTGAGTTTCAGCTGCAGTGATTCCAGCTTCATTTTAACCCCAACCCCCCCGAAACACAGACTCCCGCCTCCGTCTGGCCTCCTTTCTCCCTCCATCCTCAACTCTTCGTCTCCCTCCTCCTCCTCCTCCTCACTCCCTCTCTCTCTCTCTTTGATGTCTGTATTTGTTGATGCTCTTGGGTGAGGAGCCTTTGTACAAAATGATCATAATTACAATGACACCCCTCCTCCACACACACACCCTTCTCCCTAATCCTCCCCAAAAAGCAAATTATGCAAAGCAGAGCGAGAGAGGAGACGAGCAGAGATTTCTACGCTTCCTCTCTCCAGCTTTTTTTTTCTCTCCTTCCTTCTTCTCCAAGAAAACTGCAGCAGCCGCTTGTTGAGCTGAATTTATTTTTGGCTGAAAAATGAAGTGACCAGAGCGACTGAGAGAGACGGGACGGATAATATATAAATATAAATATATATAAATATAAATATCAGTCGATAAATCGGTAGATCACAGATTTTTGACTCCCTGATGTCGGTTTGGCATCGGCTCCCACAAATCCACCTCCGTCAGGCTCCGGGTTAGTTTTCGGTTTTTATAGCTATAATGGTTTTTATTAGTTATTGGTTAAAGCTCCTCAGGTATTTAGCTCCGGCCTCGTTCAGAGTCACTAAGTGAGATTAATGTCTTCTGACGGGGAGGAGGTGTGAGACGAGTCGGCTCATAAAACACAGAGAGTCGAGATTCTTCCCTTGTTTCAGCTCATTAAATGTAGATTCACACTTTACCTTTTTATACACACATGTATAAACGTTACGGTTAAACAGGAACTCTGTGGTGAATCTGTGCAATCTAGGCACTAAAAAACTGTGACTCTAAAGTGTTTTACAGTTTCTGGGTTTTGTTTTATTGCCTCACTCAGTTTGATGTGGCTTTTCAATGATTCGCTAACTTTGCACTTTAGTTTATTATAATTATAAACATTGTGTTGTTGTTGTGTGAGACTTTGAAACACTAATTTCCCCTGAAGCTTAAGATCTCCGATATCTTGCATCACTTTGAACCGAAGAAAAAGAAGAAAATACACATTTAAGGTAAAACCAATAAAACTCGATGTGATTCAGATGAAATGTTGTAAAAACACGTGGAAGTGTGTTCCTTTCATTTGAAGGACATTTAAAGGGTCAAATCTAAATATGTGAAACATCTGCATGAAACAGCAGCGACAGTGGAAGCGAGTCACGCTCATTTCTACTCCTTTATTCTCTGCTAATGTGGTTGGTAAACAGGTCAGCCACGGAATGAAGGCCTCTGGACTGCATTCATGCTCTGTGTGTGTGTGTGTGTGTGTGTGTGTGTGTGTGTGTGGTGAGAACGCTGCCTGTGCCCCTCCGCGACCCCGTCCCTCACAATTAAATGTGTCGGCCTCAGCGCGATTGCAACAAGTCATCCGGCAGAAGCATGTGACCTGACAAACGCACACAAGCGCACACACACACACACACAAACACAGAGACAAACTGGGTGGACTGGTGCGGGGCCAGTGGGCAGCGGGGCCCGGGCACCGAGGCCCCGTCACGTTAAAGCCGGGATGTGATGTGTCACCGTGTCCCAGATTCAGAGCTGGACAGAGACTCAGGCTGAATCCACATTAACACAAGGTTCCTGCAGGTTTCAAGACAGATTCGAGACTTTTTAAGAACAAAAAATGAACGAAAGCTGCGTCGAGAGCGACAGAGACGACGGAATATCAGAGACGCAGACTAACTCAACCAACAGAAACATAGACAGAGGAGAGAACAACCCTGCAAACACGATGTTTCGTAGTTTTCAACGCAATATTCAACAACCTTATCGCAGTTTCCTATCACGCACACACACAAACACACACAGATCGTCGCTCAATCAATAGCTCTGTCGATAAAACCACCAGCAACACACGAACACCGCCCATAGCAACCATCGCCGCGGCGGAGCAGCCCCATCGATCACCACGGGAATGAACGAGCCTGGAAATCGCTGAGCAGCAGGGACGTTCCAGGGCGTGGCGTGAAAATGTGCGAGTAATGGATGAGGAGGAGGGGGGGGGGGGGGCTCAAATGGCCTCAAGCAGAGAAGTGAGAGAAAGAGAAATGGAAATCGTTCAGTTCAGTGGAACATCAGCAGGAAGATGTAACCTGTGGAATCACTGCTCGAACAACACGTCTCCAATATTACGTCTCGTCTCTTCTCCTGCACGTTTGCATCTCAGCTCCTCAGATACAACGACTGGAAGCTTCATGTGTCTGTTCGTTCCCTCAATATTTGGTTTTTGGCTCGTTTGTTCAAAAATAAGAGGAAATGTTCGTCTGTAAATAAGTTTTCCTGAGGTGAAAGCTAAATATTTAAATGTCTTGATTGATGGGTTAATCAAGACATGAACAGGACGTTAAATCAATAATGAAAAGAGTCGTTAAGGAGCAAAGGAGACGATCAGGGAGAAAATCTACTTCTTCTAAAAATGGTTCATGGTAATTATTATTTCTGTGATTCGGTCGAACATAACCATTTTACGAAAAAAAGAAGAGAAAGGACAGAAGAACAAAGAAAAGCTAAAAGCTCAACACGAGTCAAACCTGGTCATCGAACAGACGGAGAGAATTACGCGATTCAGAACCGACCCTGAATTATTTTTCTTCCACTAACAGCTGTGCCTCTTTTCTTTTTTTCACTTCTTCCAAAACAAACTCAGATGCTGAGTTTCTACGACCGACAGACGGCGGACACGTTGTCCACAGAGTTAAAAAGTTCCTTGTGGCTTCGAATCCAATCGGTTTAATCTACAAGTTGCTTTCAGCCCGTTCGTCTGAGAGGAGCTGGATGTTTTCAGATTCTATACTTAGCAGCTTTAACTCCATGAATCAGTGAATGAGGACAAAGTGAGTGAGGCCTCATGACGGACGGATCCTTTTCAGACTGTGAAGCGCCCGGAGCACATCTCTAAGTGGTCACATCATCGTGACTGAAGAGTCCTGGGCCGCGTCCTCAGACTCAACTCAAAGCATCGGCCGCAACGAGACGCAGAGGAACACGTGTTCGAGAACAAACCAAAGAAATCTGTTGAAATAATTCCATCGAATCTCACTTCCTCCACCTGGAAACTTTTAAAAACACCACATCTGCTTCAGAGAGAAGAACGAGACCCCCGGGGGGGGGGGGGGGGGGGGTAAGGAAACGTCCACGGGAAGGAAACATGCATCTGGAAAACGTATAATGTGTCGAGAGGCTCTCCTGGACGGACGACTCCTGAAGTGCACATCGCTGCGAAAGCACAGCGCTCACCTCTGGAATCCTCATCATCCGCTCAGCAACGCTGCAGCTCTAGAAACGACTCAGAAACACAGAGCGACACTTCCATGTTTGAGGTTTTACAGTGAATGTTTTTAGTCCTTTACTCATAAAACTGAGAGCCTGAGTCGGACGTTCAGTCGAGTCTCAGTTTCAGGAGGGACGATCGTAAAACTGCTCTAGAATGTAGAGTCGTCGAAAAAAAAGAGAAAAACTAAACCAAGAGAAAATCTTTGATAAAACATAAATCATGAGTCTGAAAAAGAAAATACAAAATGGCCTGAACAGAGAAGAAGCAGCAGAACACCCCCCCCCCCCCCCCCCCCCCCCCCCTCTGTCTTCAATCCCTGAAGTACAACATGTGTGTGTCTGTGTGTAGTTATACATGTGTTGTGTTCCTATTTGAGCTTTTATGTTATTTCCTGCCTCGATTATTCGCTTATGTAAGGAATCAGTTCAAGCTTGTCTGAGCACCGTCATTACAACTCTATACTGCACACACACACACACACACACACACACACACACACACACACACACACACACACACACACACACTCTGGAGTCTAAGACTTGAAAAGACTCATGATTGAGCAGTTGTTATTTTCAGGGTTCACATGTTGACGTCGTTTCTCTTCCCGAACGCTTCGAATGTCGTGTGAAAAAGTTTTGTCCATTAAAATGTGAGACAACACTTGATCATCGGAAAACTTCAGACGCCTCGTCCGTTCAGACGACAGCCCGAGACTCAAAGACGTTCACGGAGGAGGCCAGACTCCGAACATCGAGCGCACTGGATCCTACATTTCCCATCATGCACCTTGGTAACCTCTGAGGTGAAATTTGAAAATTTCATAAACACAACTAAGACAATTATGTTGGTTTTTGACGGTTACGCTTGATGCAGCAAAGTACTGACTCGTGAAGGCTTCAGTATCCACAAACAAGTACGTCCGAGTATTTATATATAACAGAATGCATTACGAATATACATCGGTAAACATTTATACATGTTTCTATCCATTTTGAGTCAAATGTGAATTGAAAACCTGCAGAATATTAGAAATACACTGCAGAGACACCTGTTGGCTACAGATGTGACACACACACAGATGTTCGGAGTATTTTGGGTTCGACGTGAATATAAATCGTATAAATTAATATTTTCTGAAGGATCCGAACATCTGGCAGAGAGCAGGATGATTTTATATATGAAGAGTTGAGGTCGTTCATTCTGTAGTTTAAGACATAAAGAATATCTCAACACATCAGGATACTTTAATCTAATATATTAATATTATCTTTGCATCTGGAGTACATGTACATATACACTCGTAATACTGGATCCTATATGAAACCTCGGTATTTTATATATTTATATATATATATACAGTTATAGAGAGGATGATGTCACTGCTCTGTTCTACACTCCAACGTTGGGGGGGGGGGGGGGACACCTGAGCAGAGAGAGAGAGGAGGGAGAGAGGGAGAGAGAGAGAGGGAGAGAGAGACACCTGAGCAGAGAGAGAGGAGAGAGAGAGAGGGAGAGAGAGACACCTGAGCAGAGAGAGAGGAGAGAGAGAGAGGGATGGAGGGAGAGAGAAATATATATATATATATAGAGAGAGAGAGAGAGAGAGAGAGAGATCTGGGCAGAGAGAGGGAGAGAGACGGTCACGATGAGAGGAGAGAGAGAGAGAGGAAGAGGAGGAGTAGAGAGAAAATGATGAAGGGTCAAAATCCCGCAGATTAATTAGACTCTAATCAACACGCACGCGGATCAGCTGCCCATCGGTACGTTGCGTTTCGCGCATGCACGACGCAGTAACAATAACAAACGCACCCTCCCTCCCCGTGCACGAGCAGACATGTGTGTCACACGCAGAGCAGATTAAAATCCCGGTCACACGCACCTGAGCTCACCTCCTCCTGCTCCTTCTTCTTCTTCTCCTCCTCCTTGATTCCGCTTCCTGTCGTCTGCTCCTCTGCTCCGAGCCTCAGTCCAGCTCCTCCATGTTCGAGGAGGATGGAGGGATGATGGAGGGATGGAGCGAGGAAGAGGAGGTGTGGGAGGAGGAGGAGGAGACGCGGGCCCTGGTCGCAGCGCAGCGCGTGCACTGGATCAACGTCGTTTCCAAGGCAGCGTCCTCACGAGCTCAGAGGCAGCGCGAGCGACTTCCGGTCAACGTTTCAACATAAAACACTCGCGTGTAGTTATATAGAACCTCAAATGACGTCATGTGCTTTAAGTCCCGAACAAACGTAACGTGGACCTGAAATAATGTTTTTAATCATGTTTAAATATCTTCAGAATGATTTTATATCTTATTATAATGAATAAATTCATTGCTTCTGATTTTTTGAACATATTTTTTTTTGTACGTGGCAACTGGTTGTGTTCAATTTGCACATTGACTAAAACTCACATCTTCATATATTCTATTATTCACAAACGTTTATTGATGTGGAAGATGCAGCGTGAATTTTAATTTCCATTTTATTTTACTTTTATTTACGAGACGTTTAGTCTCATTCAGGTCAGTTTTTATTATTTAACCTATAACGTGCAAACATACTCCAATATTCATTTGCTAAAATAAAACCAACGTGCAGAACTGCAGCCGGAGTTGAACTGGTTTTATTTTTGAAAGGACATGTCGGTGTTTCCGGTGTTGCCTCTCACTAACTTGACACAGATCAGACAAACAGCTGCAGCAGAGAGGCGGAACCGCGCATGCGCATCCGAGACACTCCGGATTCTAACGGGGACTATCGAGACCCCCCCCCCCCCCCCCACCACTGGCTCCACTGGGCACAGGGTCAGAGCGCCTCCCTGTGGAGGAGGAGCAGAGCTGCACTCCTGACTGAGCTTGAACTATTCTTGTTATATGTGTGATTGTATAAATGAACATGTATAATGTAACAGTACACACTCTGCACACGGTTAAATAAATATATGTACTTCAAACTCTGCAGGTGTTCATGTTACTGGTTTCCACCGTCATGCTGTTTCCTGCTCCACCACTCGGCGGCGCTGTTGCCTCGACGTTTGACTGTGTCGCTGTCCGTGGTGCTGAACTCAGTGGGCCTCAGTAATGACGTCATGACGATGTACCTGCAGAACATTTCTCCTTCTACAAACATCTCGACATCACAAATGTGAACTTAAAACTCTGAACTGAAATACTAGTACTGCAATGTTTTGTGTTTTACGTGTATTTTGTATATCTGGGTGTGTTTTTTTTTTTTATATGAGCCTGTTTCCTGTTTACATATTTTTAGAATCGAATAAATGGATTTTGTATTTACGTTATGTGAAATAAATGAAACTCAGATTACTTCATTTCCACGTAGCAAAATATTTTTGGCCCGTGCTGCCTGGAAAGAGTCGACAGAAACTTTCTCTTCCAATAATTAATTTGTGATAATTGGTCCAATATCCCGTAAATAACCGCAACGACACTGAGACGCAGGAGAGGCCGAGGGTTGAATTAGCTGCAGGGAGCTTTGGTTTCTCCTCCTCCAGCTGTTTGCAGCAGAACATAAGAGCAGACACTTTTATTAAATCCCCGGAGGTTAGTTGATTAAAATCACCAGAGGATAGTGATGCAGCAGCTTTTACCCGGAGGATTGTTGCTCAGTGGTGAGCTGAAGGAAAAAAGCTCAGGCAGAATTTAAACGAAGCCTTCGGTTCTCCACAATAAAACCACTTCTACGTCCATTTTGTCTCATAGTTCCCACCACTGACCCGTGATCTGTTTGTCCGTCCAGAGGAGGATGTGGAGCAGAACGAGCTCCAACACAGGATCTAGATAAAACCAACCTGCTGTTTGTGGAGTGGAGGGGGTGAATTGTGCTTAATGTACAAATGAATGCATTGTCCGCACGTTCGAGTAATATTTTAATAAATAAATAGCAGCATCACACAGAAAAAAAAGAAAATATACACGGTGTGGATGACGTCGTAACTGTCGTAGAAACTCAACATGTGTTTTTAGAACAAACGTTCACAATTAAAATGATATTTAAAATAAAAACAGCCACTGCAGAACAGAAGAGGGTTCAACACGGAAAGAAAAGATAAAGCTAAACCACGAGCGCCGGGTCGTACAAGAGCGAGACGAACCCATGTGTTGTCGGGGGGGGGGTGGGGTTCGTCAAACTCTGGAACACAACCTGCAGCTCTGGCTCATGACGGAGACGTTCACTGACAGAGTTTCACAGTTTCACAGGATCTCAGCGCTCTTCAGTGTCACCGTGTTCAACCCTTCCATCGGCTGCCAGTTACATTTAGGGTTGAGTTCAAGATTCTTTTATCGTCTCGGAGATATACACGTCTAAACATCTGCCTGATTTATAACCGATGTTTGTTTTTCTTAGAATTTAGAATGGAGTATTCTCTTTCTGTAAATATTACACATCGTGCGAATAGCTCCAGAAAACAGTCGTGATATTTGTGGGGGTGAATATCTGTCTCCCAGGTCAGAAGTTAGGGACCGTCTGTATTTTCTATGAGGTCAGTTCGTGAGGACTGATGACAGATTGTTTGTTCTCACCCTGACGCACTGGACATCCCTGAGAGACGCCATTTTTATTATTATCATTATATTGTTGTGCTCAGCTTTCAGGCCTCGTCAATGTCCGAGTGGAACTCTGTCAATAAGCGTCTCCTCATACGTCTATACACACCGGACCTGGATCGAATTATCAGCTGAAACCTTTTCAGCTTGTTTCTCAGAGCGACGGCTGTCGTCCGTCTGGACTCGGACAGAACTGGCATCAACGGGGACGACATGGATTCAATCCATCGACACGATCGATGAGAGAAAAACAACTGAATCAATCTCCGGTTGTAATTTGATCCAGGTCCGCTTCACACACAGGTACACAGGGAACAGATAGTTATTACACTGCAACATACGGAGTTGGCCGGCCTGTCTGCTCGCTCACACCCCCGAGGATCAAACACGACCCTTTCCTCTGAGTTCAGAGAGTCCTCTCTTCTCCAGTTTCCCTCATGATGGGTTGTTATTGTTGTTTTTGCATTTTCAGATGAAATGGCTGCAGGAGCCGTTTGTTCTCTCTTTCCTCTTAGTTTCAGTCGTAAAAAGAGGGAACAATACGAGCGTGTGAGGCAGAGAGGACCTTTTGAACGGACACGTCAAACATGCATGATATCTGCAGGCCAAAGCTCGGTACCGGCTCGCCAACGTTAGCTCATGTGGAACTCTCCGTGTGGAGAGAGGAGTGGTGACGACCACTGTGTAAGTCTGTAGCACACAGAGAGAGAGAGGGAGCGGGTCATTGTACAGAGGAGCACGGAACCAGAATGAAGCCGCTCCCCGAGTTTCATCGGCGGCTGCAGACGTCAGGCTTTGCTTCCGTTTGGTCCAGGGGAGGATTTGAACTTTGACCTTGACCTGAGGGAGGGGCCACCGCGGGGGAAGACTCAGTGATACTGTAAAAACGTATTGCACTTTAATAAAACATATTTATAATTTAACATTCTAATCCCTGCACATCCAGTTTTATTATTATTATTATCCCTCCACCTGTTGACTTGTTTAAATTTATAAATCAATTTTACTTACTAACACTTTATTTTCCCTTTAGAAGCCGATTTGTTGCTGATGATAAACCTAAATATCTTAAACTGACATTTAAACCGTGTTGTGAGGTGGGGGGGGGGTTCAGCTGACAGAGACGTGTAGATAAAACGTCCTTGATGGAGTCAGACGTCTCTTAGCGTATCGACTTCCTGTCGGTCTGAGGGGACAGATGAGATCTAAAGGTGAGTGGTCGTCTCTGGGGACGTTCTGACCACCGGGCTCAGGGTCTCTGAGATTCTCCAGGAGCAAAGCTCATTGATGAATATACACAATCACCTCTGGTGAGAGAAAATCCTGCAGCTGAGGAAAAAGATTTATCTAAAGTCTGACCTTGATTTTTAACAGTAAATTAAACGAGAGGGAACTTTGTGTCCTTCACAGACGCCTTGAATCCCAAACAGCCGAGATTTGAACATGTGATCCGTTCTATTTTAATATGTGACATCACTGCATCACATTTATTGACATCTCGTTTAATCGTCGATTTGTATTTTATTGTTGTTGTTTTTCTGTCTCTGAACTTTTCCACCATATCTTTGTTAATGTGCGTGTAAATAAAGATCTGTGTTGAAGATAGTCGTGATATTATTGCATCCCCCGGTTTTTGCAGAATCTTTGTCTTTGGCTTTATTTGCTCATTTTATAATTTAAGTTTGCTAACGTTGGCAAAATCAAGATATTATTAAAATAATCAAACAATCGTTATATTTAGTTCCTTTAAAGGATGAAAGGAGCGTTTGTGCCCTACGATTAAAAAATATTTTTATCTCTTGATTTCAAACTTTAGTTGAAATAACAAAACATTAACAAATTGTGGATCCTGGTTTGAAACGAGAAGCAGGAGTCTGAGCGTCTGCGCCGCGTCCGTAGCTCTTTCAGCCCCTTGTTCTGCAGTGTCACTCCACCGCCACCAGATGGCACTGTGGGTCCACCTTGTATACATTCGTCCAGCTCGCTTCTTCTGCGGCAGCTTCGAGAAAGTTTGCTCCTTCAGAGTAAAGAGCTCCTGTGTCTGTGGGTAGATTATTCATGCTGGAGAGGTTTTCATTCAGACACATTTGTTACGACCGCTGGCGTCGAGCCCGACCGGCACAAAAATAGATTTGGTTACGTTCGCTCTGCGCGGAGCTCAGACTGCATTTAGACTGTGTGAAGGCGTGAAGTCGCAGTTTGACCCCGGTGACCTCAGCGGTTGGTGCTTGATTCTGTGACCTGCGTCAGCCGGACTCGAGCGGGAGTCGTCTCTTCGCTCTGGATCTCAGCCTTCGTCCCCAGGAAGCGACTCAATCGTCTGTTTGTGGTACGAACCGACATTTTGGCAACAAATAAAAAAACGACACGTCTGAAATGTTGGTTCCGACACAGCGGTGTGAATCCCACTGTTCCAGGTTTGGTTCTATTGGTTCTCCTCACACTGATGTGAGCGCTGCACGTCTGTGTGGGGGTAAGGCTCCTCGTTGCAGACTTTCACAATAAGAGTCCCTCCTGCAGGACGGAGGCCCTCGAGAAGGCTGCGGGCCACGGACGACACGCTGCTCGCTCCAGCGTCTGCCGGTTCAAAAAGAAGACATGAAATGAAACGACGTGCACAGTCACACGCTGCTTGTGTGTTCACTGGACGCAGGATTGTAGCTGATCAGCGACAGCTCCTGCTCCAGCTCCGTCTCCGGCTCCGTCTCCGAGAGCATCCCCACGTTGAAGCATTCCGAGAGGCTTTGCGACACAATTCCAATTTGCGTCTCGTCGTCCGTCGTGTCCTCCGGATCCACCGCCAGCCTCCCGTTGTCCCCCTTGCTGCCGTTGCGACAGTTACTGTTGCGGTCCACGCCTGCTTTCCCGTGACTGCCCATGAGCAGCGGGGTCACGGCGTGCGACGGACACGGCGGCGGGACCAGGAGGGTTTTACAACTCTGTCCGGCAGCGGCCCCCATTTTGTACTGACACCTGATGTAGCTGGAGAATGCTCTCCTGTAGGTCTTATTGAAGAGGGTGTAGACCAGGGGGTTGACCCCGGAGGAGATGTACCCCACCCACACGAAGACGTTGAGGAGGTCGTGGAGCAGCGACTCGTTGCAGGAGCCGCGGCACAGGACGAAGGTGACGTTGGTGATGAAGAAGGGGCACCACATGATGAGGAAGAGGAAGAAGACGATTCCCAGGACCTGAGGGGGGAGGAGGAAGAGCAGAGAGAAACAGAAACAGATTAATGATCGATGATGTGTTTAAACTTCTTGAACGCAACATGAGTAGATTTGTTGTTCGCTGCTGAAACATTCTGAGGAAACGTCTTCAGATTCCCACAGACCATTAAACGTTACTTAGAGGAGACGTCTGCTGCTCCACCAGAATCCTGCGGAGGATTTGTTGCTGCACATTTATTTAACTGAGAGAAAAGCAGATGGAAGCATTTTATTCATTTTCTTTTTATGCATTTTCAGGTCCTTGGCGGAGGAGCGCACTCAGCACTCGTCCTTGTCGTCATACAAATACGATACCTGAGTATTTGTATCTATATGGAAGCTTGTTATCGTACTTTATTTTGAGCGTCAATCTACAAACGTTATCGAAACTCTCTGAGCGTGAAATAGTTTCCACCTTTAACACTTGCTGGGATTCAACCTGTGTTCATCTCCCAGCTGCTACATCACCTGCAGACCTGAGACGAGCGCCCCGGCTCGCCGCCGCCTGCCGCCGCTCTCCCATTCTCACCTTGGAGGCTCTTCTCTCGTTCTTTATGGCCTGCATCATCCCCCGTCGCCCGTGGCAACCCGACGTGTCGCTCCGCCCCGGCCCCGCGGCTGGCGAGCTGAGCTGGGACGCCGCCTCGGAGCTGGGGATGATGCTTATGCTGTCTGACTTGGAGGCGCTGAGGAGGATGCTGGGCTCGGCTCCTTTCAGGCAGCTCAGGGTGTTTCGTCTGCTCGGCGGGGGTGGGGGCTTCCTCTCTGTGGGCGGGGGGGGGACAAAAGAGGCGTCAAGGACCAGTCTCACCTTTTCGTGTTTGAGCAAATTAAAGGAAACACGTGAGGCTTTTCTTGTGTTTCTTTCCTGCACTGCGTTAAACACAACGTGTCACACTGAACTACTGCCCTGCCGTCGTATCCCTCCGCCAACCAGTGTAGTTCCTGTCTACGTTCATTCTTTCAGCCGACTCGTTAAGATGGTCACCTTCACCTTTGACCTCTGACATCGAATCAGTTCCTCCGTGAGTCAGACGAGGAAAGTGATGAGTTTTCTGATCGTTAGAGGAATTCAACATTTTACACTAACAACGGAATAATTAGGACGGAATCATTTCAAACACTGAACGGACGAGTTGAGCTGCTGAAGCCTGGTCGGAGTTTTTTTTACCTTGTGAGTCCGGCGGTGCGAGTGTGTTGATCTGAGGGAGGTGGAAGGTGCTGGACGGGGGCTGCAATGTGTTCGTCATCGCTGGTGTGTGCAAAGGCTGCTGGGAGGAAGCCTTCGCCTCGTATAGGAAGACAGTGGCCTGCCTCTGGAGCACCTGCACAGGACGGGGAGGTGAGCGTTCAACCTTGGCTGCAGAGGGCGCTGTTGCTCAGTACAAGTTGTATTGCGTCGCCTCGAAGGAGTATTAAGAGTATTTGCGTGTACCTGTATGGTGAGGCAGTACGTCACCACCATTATGACCAGGGGGATGAAGAAGGCCACGAAGGAGCCAATCAGCATGAAGCGCTCCTCGTTGAGGACGCAGCTGCCGTTGACGAAGACCTTGTCCTCGTTGTGGAGGCCGATGACGGGGATTGGCATGGACACACCTGGAAACAGAAGGAGACAGAAGAGGTTCAGGTTTATTCTTTTGTCCGGAGGTTTTCTTTTTCTGCCTCTGATCAGTTTTCTGCTGCTGTCGATGGTTCCGTCGCTTTCTCTGTTTGTTCCAGAGCGACTCACGTTGACAGGTTTTTATTTGCAACACAGCAGGTCGGTACAAACAACACGAACACCAGACGCTGTCATAAAACTAGAATCACGTTCACAAAGCAAAGTTCCTTCAGGAAAATAATGAAGCTGAAGCATGAGGATAAAAATTGGGGAAGTTATTAAAATTATATTAAATGAATGATGTGGTTGAATAAAGCAAAAGGAGTAAGTGTCATAGCCCGAGGAGGTGCTGATGCTGGTAATGAGGTCATACATGCACAAAATACACATGAGAAGATATGAATGTAAAACCTTCACTGCGAGAAACTGAAGCTGAAAAATTCCCAGTAAATCAAACTTTAACGTCACATTATTAAAGAATCTGCTCTAATGTCCCGTCCAGAAACGAAGAAGATATTTTAAAATGGTAGAAACCATCGGTCACAGCTGAACAACCTCCTGCTTCATTTACAGCTTAATTCAAACCAAACACTGAGGGCAGGCGTCATTAGCTGCAAACACACGGAGTCATTTCAGAGTAATGACCACGAATCAAGGCTGGAAGACGCAAAACCACCGAATCGTGACTCCAAACACAGACATTATATCCATACACTCCAGCGTTGTCACTATATTTATGTAGAGGGAAGTTTCTCCTTGTTCACACTCAAACGTCAGAGTTTAATCAAGTTACTGGTTTAAGGTGAAAAAGTTTCACAGTGTTGATTTAAGGACGTTACAAGGTGCAATGGAATTATCTGTGATGTGGGTCAGTCCACAGTGTCGGCTGTCGTAATTCATTTAGGATAAAGTGCATCGTCTTCTTCTGCACAGCCGCTGATCGGACCAACATCGAAACAAAACGTGCACCAGTGGCAGCTCCGCAGACACACACACACACACACACACACACACACACACCTAGGAGGATGAATTCATTTCCATAATTGTAAACAGGTTACCTGAATGTCCAGGTTACCTGTGGTGTGCAAACAGTTCAGACTAATGAGTCTGTCCAGTGATCTGTGTCGAGCCATGATTCATTCAGTCCGTCTTAAACAGTGTGTGTGTGTGTGTGTGTGTGTGTGTGTGTGTGTGTGTGTGTGTGTGTGTGTGTGTGTGTGTGTGTGTGTGTGTGTGTGTGTGAGACTTAACTCACTTAACCAGTCTGGAGCTGGAGAACTTTACCGTGTTAAATTGTTATTTATCCTGTGAATTAGTCTCATTGCTCTGATTCATATCTGAGTTAATAAAACTTTAAACTGTTCACGGTGAATATGTTATATTTCACATTTCAATTTGCCTTCGCAATAAAAAAAGCTCTGAATCTTCACGTGTGGATCCAACACAGTGTGATTTACACCAGATCGGCTGCAGGGATCCTCTGCTGGACGTTTCACTGTTAATCCTGCGTTAAACCCTCACAGAGCTCGAGCACAGCGGCGTGTGGCAGCTCAGAACCTTTAGAGGGGTCAAGGAAGCACCAGCGAGAAAACTGGGGTTTTCTTATGATTTGAAAGGAAGCGTTTGTGAAGGGAGGACAAAGGAAAGTGGTGGAAGTGAAAAACCTCTTGTTTAGTTGCTCTGGTTTAACCCAAGGACGACGTGTTTCTATGGTGACGTAAAGAACGGAGGACCCTCGTCTGTGGTTCGGTTACTCCAAGATGGATTCCTGCAAACTCATTATACACGATCACCAGAGTAAATGTGATTTTGAGGCGAGATAGCGGCTGCACAAGTTCGCTTAAAGCTGCAGAGTACACAAATTATTAAGGGACCTCCGGACATATATATTTCATCACCTAGAACCTTTATTGCAGCCTCGCCCAGCAGGATAAATACAATCAAATAATAATGTGAGAGGACAGATACTGTTTCTGTTTCTGGGGTTTCTACACAAAGTCATTTGTTGCTTCACCTTCTCTGCTGCTGAACTGACCAACTCTGTGTTTTATCGATTATGATTCCAGGTTTTTATTCTTTGTGTGAGTTCTTTTGAACTTTTGCTTTTAAACTGTTGTAGAAATAAAGATGTCGGCGGCTTGAACTTTAAAAATGCATAACGAAGAAAAGGAAGAATTACATCCATCTGCTGTTTTACTCATTTATATCAATCAAGGGGATCTTTATTAGTTTCAATTGATTTCAACATTTGTATTTTCTACTAGTGCAGGGCCAGTTTCTGTGTGTTTGGTCTGCGGTGATGCTTGTGGTAGTTTTCTTTCTGACACTGTTAAAGTGACCTGCAGCTAATGAGCTGCTGCAAATAAAGACCTGCTGCTCAACTAAGTCCACAGAACCCTGAGGCCACCGCTGCTGCACAGGGAGCTCTGTTCATTCACACTGAACCTATCTCATGTCCCAATTGCACCAAATTAAACTCTGCACTTCCTCGGTCCCTTAACAAGACACATGCCAAGTGTGAAGCGGATGAGACGACTGGTTCTGGAGAAACGTGAGCTGCGGACAGACACAAATTTAGACGTGAACACACTAAATACTCAAAACCTGCTTCGAATGAGTTTGTTATAATTCAATTTGGGAAGATGAATAATATCAACTTTCATACGTGAAGAACGCAGCGGAAGATCAAACTGGGATTATCTCCAGCTCCCCCGCGACCCTTAGAGGATAACTGGTAAACATAGTGGATCAGTCAACAACCATCAGACCACGTGTGTCACTCTCACCTATGGATATGGTCCAGACGGCGGCGATCTTCATCATGGCTTTGGTTCTGGAGTTGAAGCGGCTGTGCTCGATGGGGTTGCGGATGGCGACGTATCGGTCCAGGGAGATGGCGCACAGGTGCATGATGGAGGCGGTGGAGAACAGCACGTCCAGGTAGATCCAGATGGGACACAGGGCGCTGGGCAGAGGCCAGGCGTAGTCTGCAGGGACGGACGGAGAAAAAAAAGCAAACGCTAGAACCGAAGGAGCTTAAGATGCAGCGCGGAGAGGTTGACTAAACTTTAATTACCCAGAGTACATCACAGCACGAGCACTCTTTGAACGTAATGACTTCACCAGCTCTCATGAGGAATCAGGTTACGGTTGGAATGCAGCTTTTTCAAGTGTCACTTAGATGATTAGGATGATTACATAACGCTGTTTACATGGACGGTTTTATACTTTAAGATTAGATGATTCGTTTAAATGGAGATGTTGCCAGTAGGTAAAGTTCTGAAAGATGTTTCTGTACAAAGTTCTCTGTATCTGTGTCTTAAGATAAGACGAGACGAGACGAGACGAGACAAAATCTCTTTATTCGTCTCACGGCAGGAAAATCTACAAAAGCAAAGCACAAGGTCAAAAAATAAAAAAGATTAAAGGCAATTAAATTCAATAGTTGTTATATAACGGATCTCCGACACGGACGACAGCATGAGCCTCGCTCATGTGACGCTGCGTCGATCCCTGAGGACGAGATCCGTCTTTTTCCCCCTGCACAGGGAGGTTAAAGGTCACGGCTGGTGACAGCGTTATACCCCGTAGAGCTGGTAGCGAGTCAGTGTCTCGGCCCCGCTGCTCTCCGCTGCGATGAACAGCACGGGTCAGTGGATTTTAAAAATCAGTCTCCACCGTCACGCTGCAGCACTGTGTGGCCAGTGTGGCCGCCCGGACGACAGCCGAGGAATCTAACACAAACACAGCTGGGAGGAGTTTGGCGGAGAGAGCCGCCGCAAGAGAATAGAATCAATTAAAATTCAATCAATTAGACTGATTGGAAACGCGGCCTTAAATCATGGCACTACTTTATCTACCAGCAGCAGAGGCACTGTGGGGAGAAGAACAGAAGCATGTGGGGGGGGGGGAGGAGATGAACCAAACATGTTGTTATCACTCTGGTTCTTCTCTGTAACGTTCGAAATGTCGGGTGAATCTGCAAATACCGAAGTGAAGTTTGAAGGAGACGTAATCTGCTCGTCTTCGTAATTTTAATTAGTGTTGTTTCTTGAAAATGTCCTTCCTCAGACCGTCCACCGCTGCAGCTCCTCCCTTCAGCCTCTGCCTCAAATCAGTTTCAGCTCCTGTCTCTTTAAAGAAGCAGTAATCGTTTGAAAGAGTAGAGATCTTCGGGAGCGTTGACGTGAAATAAGAGAACGAGACAAAGAGCGGAGGAGAAGAACATCCTCTGCTCTCGCCTCCGTCACATTTCCAGTTGTGACAGCTTTTCAAACCTGGACGTACAGCGCCAAGTCTGAGTCTGAGCCTGCAGCTGTTTGTATGAGCGCACACACACACACACACACACACACACACACACACACACACACACACACACACACACACCTTAATCTCTGATTCGTAGGACAAGCAGCACGTATGTGATGCACGTGGACTGAATCATGGTTCATGTGTGTGTGCTGAGTAGGAGGCGGCTTGCATAACTTTTTAGAGGTCAAACACTTAGTGGGGGCATGACACACACCCACACACACACACACACACACACACACACAGGTGTTACTCAGCTGACTCAAATCTACTGTGAGAGCTGCAGCGAATAATACTGTCAACAAAACAACTTTTTGTTTTGTCTCTTACAGCACGATCTATAAAATACGATTAGTTTCAGAATTTGACGTCGGGGCGACCGGGTGAGCTGGCGGGTGAATTAATCATTTGTTTGTTTCTCAGCAGAATGACACAGAAACTACTGGATGGATTTCCTTGAACTTCGGCTTAAAGAACGGACATGGGCCACGAAAGAATCCATTAAACTTTGATGCGTATCTGAACAAAACGTTCACTCATTTCCTGTCTTGTCCCGTAACTATTCTATTCTCTGTGTCTGTATCTTGTTAACGCAGTTTGCTGCCCGTTCTCTCTCCCTCGCTGTATCTTGTATCACAGCCTCAGTTTGTATCCAGTAAATATTCATTCTTCTCATCCATCAACGCGAAGATGACAGATCTCATTTTAATCCACTGTCAGGGAAGAGGCCCACTTTCAATGTGTGTGTGTGTGTGTGTGTGTGTGTGTGTGTGTTTGTACATACATGTTCTCTCAGCCAATGTGTGCCTTCCACTCCGGCGCAGAGAGATCGTCTTGTGATAACTGTGATTGAGTTGGCCTTCAGGTCAAACACTTGTATGTGCCTCCGTGTGTATGTGTGTGCTTGTGTGTGTGTGTGTATGTGTGTGATCTCCTCCTGCTCAAACTGGTTCTCTAAGATCTCACTATCTCCTGTTGTGCTCTTATTTTGAAATATCTTATGCCCGTTTATTAAAAATTCATGCATTTGTTGACGTGTTTACTTCATGTTGGATTCCTCACTTTGGACGTTTGGATATTTTTTCCCCGTTTATGATTCAGAGTAATTGGAAAATGTCTGATTAGAGAAAATCAAAGTTATTTTCCCAGAGAAGCAGGTTGTTCCTCCGTCAGCTCTGCTCTGATTCAAAATGTTTTCACGAGCAGAAATCAGAATCTAACACCCCGCACAATGACTCGTCTGGACGACTCTCAGAACACAATGTGCATTTGAAATGAAGCTGCATGTTAAAGGTGTGAACGCCTCCAGCAGCAGAATCACACTGAACAACCAAACGTCGATCACAGCACCGTCACACCGTCAAACACAGTCAGTGCTTCCACGGTTCGTCTGATATTCTAAATAAGACAATGAGACAATTGTGACACACGGGCCGAGCAGGGTGGCAATAATCTGTGTTTCGGGTTTTGGAGCAAAACACTGAAATCTTTGTTCGGATTTAAGTTGCTGAAGTCAAAGTAGCTGAAAGAGGTGGTGTGGATGAGTTTCTCTGAGTGTGTGTGTGTGTGAGTGTGTGTGTGTGTGTGTGTGTGTGTGTGTGTGTGTGTGTGTGTGTGTGTGTGTGTGTGTGTGTGTGTGTGACGATGGAGAACAGGCCTGTTTGTGTGTGAACTCAGTTGAGGTCGCCTGAAAATGAGATTTCCTGAGGAACGATGATTTGATGAAGATGATGAGAATCATTATTCCTGTCCAGAGAGCATACAACTTATTATTACATAGTGTGTGTGTGTGTGTGTGTGTAATTACTCTGGAGGCTTAGACATCAATTACCTTTTATCATTATTCTGTTTGTTCCAATTAAAGAAATAACCAAGTGTGTGTGTGTGTAACCGCTGTGTGTGTGTGTGTGTGTGACAACTGTACAAGTAGCTAAATCATGATCAGCATCATCTCTTATCATGATTGCCATCATCGTCGTCATCGTCGTCATCATCATCATCATCATAATCATTCTTTCATTAGTGAAATCTGAATGATTCACTGTCGATTTAAATAGTGAGAGAACATCCTGTGTGTGTGTGTGTGTGTATGTGTGTGTGTGCGTGTGCGTGTGTCAGCTGTGGTTATCAATGCAATCAAGCACCGGTCTGCTGGATAACTCTGCGACTTGACTTCCAGGCTCTGTTTTTAAATATTTTTGTGAGGGTCCGTGCACGTGTGTGTGTATGTGTGTGTGTGTGTGTGTGTGTGTGTGTGTGTGTGTGTGTGTGTGAGAGATTGATTAACGCAGTGAGCAATCAGCAGCAGCAGCTTTGAGGAACAGACGGACACAGAGCGACTGCGTTTAGCTGCGATCAACCTGTTCCTGTCCTGTTCAGTATTCCTGAACGATGGCCGCCACAGAGCAGAGGGTGTGAACGCAGCACGTTCAGGACAGAAGAAGGAGAACTAGCAGTCAAGGTCACAGTGGTTGAGTTGCATTGTGGGTAATGCATACTCTGGGTTTGGACAGAAGATGAAGAATCATATTTAAGGGATAAAGTTTTATTCCAGCCTCTGTTTACGTATTTTATTCTATTATAATCTTTTTTAATGTGTTGACGAATGTTAGGCCTCAGCACGGGTGAGGCTCCAGAAACACTACATTTCCCACAATGCATCTCAACCATCTGAGGGTACAGAGTCAGGAAGAGGGGAGCCCACCAGAACCTTCTGTCCTGCTCCTCATTTCTGCTCGAGCCTGTAAGCAGCTCACGGCTATATTAGCCGCTGCTAACTACCCCTGGATTTCAGCGGTCGAGTTGCATGCTGGGTAATGTTGTCACCGGGTTGTCAGGGACGAAGAAAACATCAGTGACCTCCTGTTACGATAACATCTGTGTTGACGTTTTACCAGACTCACAGCAACTCTTCTCTCAGTCGCAGCCAAACTCAGTTAATCCAAACGTTTCCTGACCACGCGCGTGTCATCGGCTGGAAAACCAGCAGGAATCAACGTCGATGTCGAGACGCAGGGAAAACAAATCATCCAGCCTGATCACCTATTCTACAAACTGACTGGCCTGTCGTGAGGACGGCAGCGGATTCATATTCACTCGTCAGTGCTGGCAGCTGATCAGAAGGACACGTACTCTGTCATCCCAGACCATGATGTACTTTCACATCACGCCTGCTCGGTTCTGCACATTCAGACAAATATATTGGATCAAATTCACAACAGATGAGACGTTGGCTGTTCGTGAGCCTGATTTCTCAAATCTTTTATCCACACATTTGGCTGCGGTTTGTATTTTGATAATTATAATAATAATAATAATGCACCTGTTTTAAAAAAAAAATCCTTCCTCCAACTTCTCCAACATGTCGTTAGCTGAAAACTAAAGAGCTCAAAGTTCTTGGAGGTCAGTGATGTCGGTGGTTTACAATTACAGATAATCTGCGATCAGTATTTCCATACCTGGCTGAGAAGATAAGAGGAAACCAGCCCTTCTCTTTAATTTAATGTTTTCACTCAACATTGGAAAATGAACTGAATACACAGCCTACGATGCAACAACCCGCCGTCCTATTAAGCTAATGTGGGCGTTCGAGTTGAATCCTGGCGAGGATTACCGTGAGCGAGAACTGCAGCTGATCGATGGGACGATATCGCAATTACCAAGTTGGCATCCTCTGGCTTTGGAAATATTAGCGTGAACGTCTCCAAGAGGCAGAAATCTTTCCAGTAAACGCAGTGAAAAATGTTTTAAAAATAACGGCAGGGTGGATCTCACAGTGCTGACAACAGCTGGTGAGTGGGAGGATGCTCAAGTTCGGGGGGGAGGGGGGAGGGGGGAGGGGGGTTGCAGTGACGATTGGGTGAGATTTATAGGCACGTGTCTAATTTCAGAATAACACTGAGAAAATGTCAAGGATAAAATCTAGTTAGTAACTCGAGCACACATCTCCGCCGAACACATTTCACTGGAGATAAAAAAAAGGAAGCGTCTGATAACGTGAACACATCCTCACCAGAGGCGGCCGCGTTCTGAGACTCACCATAGAGGATGTTGATGAGGGAGATCGGCATGACCAGGATGCCTACGAGCATATCGGCCACAGCCAGCGACCTCAGGAAGAAGTTGGTGGCGTTTTGGAGCTTCTTCTCCAGCGACACCGCCAGGATCACCAGGATGTTGCCGCCGATCGTCAGTGCGATTATGACGAGTATGAGCAGCGCCGGCCAGTTTTTCTCCTCGATCACCGCCCTGGTGACGGACTCCTGGGTAAAATTGTCCACTCCTGCACTCATGGCTGCCGCGCCGCCGCCTCCGACTCCAACGCTCCCCCACGGCAGCGTCTGGTTGAGGTCCAGAGGGTTGTTGCTCGGCCAAGACATCCAGCCTCCGACCTCCAGAGAGGAGGTGGTGGTGCCGAAGCCTCCAAGGAGAGCCCTCGCTGGTCCGACCATCCCAACGAGTGACCCCGACCCCAACGGAGGTTGATGGTGGTTTTAACTCCCCTCCTTCACCAGCAGGGGGACGAACAATAAGTGTGTCTCCCAGAATGCTTCATCACCGAATGGCGGGCGGAGAAAAGAAATTGGATCGATGTCTGGGGGAAGGGGGATTAAAACAGGGCGGGACCACTTGGGGGACGGGGAAGGGCAGGGATGGGGAAGTGAGGATTTCAGAAAAGTGTTCTGTGTTCAAGTAAAGTCTCGCTAGCTGCAAACTCAAATCGTTTGCTAAGGGTTGAATCTGCCATTTGTTCCCAATCAGTCATTGGTGACAGTTACATTCTCCACACGATGGAAATAAGAGTTCAAGAGTCCCTAATTCAGAGCTGAATACGGAATCCTTCATATCCATGGCTGCTGTCTGCTTCATCCGTCCGTTCACCAGATCTTTGCTCTTCAATATCTGAAGTGGGACGTAGATATCGCCGCTGCGGTTGGTTGCGTCCCGGTAGCTTTTTTCGTCTTTCAGGTCAGAGTCAGGTTTTTCTATGGAAGGAAGAAACAACGGAAAGTGATCAGGTTATTTTCCTTAAAATTCCTAATTGTTCAAATCTCACAGAGACGCCCGTCAGGCACGGCTCACACAATATTCTCACGATCTTCTACGCTGCACATGACCGTGATGAGGGAAGACATCAGGCTCGGGTTGAGTTCCTGATTGGGTTCCCGTCCCTCCTTGTTTATTCTTACTCTCCGCTTCCCTCTTCATTTACACATGCATCGATCTTTCCAGCTCCTTGTGTGTTCCTGTGTGTCTTCCTAATAAATGTTTAGCGGAGACGGTAACTATCAATGTCACAATAGTCGGTTCAAATGAAGTGAAGGGGATAAAATGAAACAGAGGCTTTGACGTTTACGCTCTCACTCTCTGTGTGTGTGTGTGTGTGTGTGTGTGTGTGTGTGTGTGTGCCGGGTGAGCACAAGCACTGCATGTCCTCTCTATTTAACCTTACCACTCAGACAGCTCCGGGATTTAACACCTCATAAATGTCTTCAAGGAGCGGTGGAGGAGTGAGAGAGTGTGTGTGTGTGAGTGAGAGAGAGTGAGAGAGTCTTCAATCCAGAGCCTGAGAGACTGAAAACCAATGAGACATTTTCTAAAGGAGACGCATTCTACTCTTTTTCATTTTGATCATTTTTAATTAGCGTCGTTACTCGAAAAACAAATAATTCTCCTCAAACTGTCCATTGCTGCAGCTCCTCTTTTCAGCCTCTGTCTGTCAGGGTCGGGTTTACGTCCTGTTTCCTTCTGTTCTGTCCGAGCGCGAGCCCAAGAGAAGATTAGCTGAGCCTGACCTGAACCCGATGAGCGTTGAAAAATGTTTTGTCCTCAGGTGGAGTATTCACACTTTACCACAGACTGTGAGGTTCTAACTCTGCAGAAACACTAGACGACAGAAACATGAAAAACAAAGACATCAAATGTCCCATAAATGTATTGATTCATGTCTCAGAATGAAAAAGCAAGTGTTTGCGTGTCTGTGCGTTTGTGTGTGCATCTTTGTGTTTCCATCTTTGTGTGTGTGTTTGGATAAAAACATCTCCAGACGTCACGCTGAGACAGTTTATTAGGTGTTGAGTCTATGATAGTACAAACAGAACAGAAGAGGCGAAGTGTGTGTGTGTAAATATTTCACTCATTACTACAAGCACAACAATGAAACATCTGCTTCGCATTTCTTCTGTGTGGGCACGTTAAGTTTCTGTTGCATAACACAAACATATTGTGTGTGTGTGTGTGTGTTGTTTGCGTTTGGCATTTGTTTGTGTAAATTACTGTCGGTGCATAAATGAACCGTGTGCAAACACAATCGTTCGTCGAGATTAACTATTCGTACGTGGGCGGGTTCACTTTGTCGTCACAGGCGTCGGACAGATTATAAATAGTTTCAGGTGTTTTGCAGCCTCTCGCAGAACGACTCTGTGTGACCTTCACAGAAAACGATTCACTGTCTTCTGATCCTCCATCGTTTGGAACAGTTTGACACTTTTATATTATAACTGCATCCGAAGTTTGAATGTGGATGAAGTTCACTCTCGCTCTTCTGTTTACAGGTATATAAAAAAAAAAAACGAAACTAGGACATAAAGTTTATATTTACAGGAATCAAACTAAAATGAAAAGTTCCAGAAAATGTCTGGAGCAGCTGACTCGGACTCACATGCAGGTTTAATCATAGAGCTTTAGTGGAAAAAGGGCTCAGCGGAATAAGAAGAAAATCCCACCTCCTCCCACCGCGTTTTATCTCTAGTGCAGAAAGGACTTCAACAAACATCTGCATCTGAGCTTGAACCAGGCGTCAGCGGCGTGATCCCTGCGTGAGGCTCCGGCTTGTATCTGTGTTCCTCCCTCCAGGATGTGAGGTGGAAAATTCACAGATGATTGTTCGGATGAGACACACGTGCACCGGCTCCGCGGGCTGCGTCTCGTCTTTGGTGTGGAGCTAAAACTTAGACGATCAAAAGAGGAAGAGAAAACGCTGGTTTTTCATTAAACTCTCCTGTGGAGTCGAGCGATCGGTCTCTCAGAGTTCTTGTTCATCCTCAGCCTCCTCTACCGCCTTCCCTTTAATCTGTCCCCTCTCCTCTCAATCACTTCTCCTTTATCTCTCCAATCTTTTCTTCATCTAACCTTCCACCTCTGTCTCTCCATGCTCCCGTGCTCCTTCGCTCTCTCCTCCTCCTCTCTCTTCATCCCGGCTCCGTGATGTATTGCTGCTTTATCAGACCAGTTAAATGGCTCGCCTGCAGTGCTGTTTAGTTTCCTGTGAACTATGCTGATACCCTCCCAGAGAGGAGGCGATAGGAAGCAGCCTGTCTATGACACAGAGTGGTGCAGAGGTGATAAACACACACACACACGTATTCCCAACATGTGCATTTACACATCTAATCCTCATCTGTTCTCATATTTTAGGTTGTTTACAATGTTCTCTTATGTTATTTTCAAAGCTATAATGTTGTGCACCGTCATTTAGATTAATGCAAGCAGCAATCTCATTAATGACTTGAGGAAACCAAACAACTCGAGCGTTTTATTGACTATATGTGGTGCAGGCTTGTTTATTTTCTGCATAAACACGGCCAGGACAGACAATCAATCAATCCTGATAAAAAGTGTGGTCTGCAGCCTCCTTTACAAAGTCGACACTACGCTGTGAGCGTCCTGCTGTTGAGGACGATCTATATTTTGCTGCTTTCCGAAATGCACTGAAGTCAAAACGTTCTCCTAAAACGATCCAGAGGGGCTGTGTGTCAGAGGACACGGCACGTTGAAGACGTTTCGACAGAATGAACACAAGTATCTCAGGATGAAGAAGAGGAGACGTACACGTAGAAGACGAAGACGTCAAACGGGAAAGACGAGGAGACTCCAGATGTTTTGGTGATAAGGGCCGAGGTGTAAACAACAACATTGATCTTTCCGCAGCACGATTTATACGTCATGTCCCGCCCCCTGCTGCTCTACAGGCTCCGCCCCTCGCCTGAATGTCCGTCACATGTTCCTGTTGTTGTGAACGAGTCTGAGTCTTTGTGGCTCAGCTGCCTCACTTTTACAAATCCAGCGAGAAAATAACAAACTGCGTTGCAGAGTTTTATATTTTTGTTTTGCTCAGATTACGATTGATTGCTGTCGTACAAACAACCTGGTCGTTGCAGCGATGCTCCTGAGAAGAATCCCACTCTGTGTCGCCTCGGGGGCACCATCATAAATTTGGGGTTACAGAACAACAGAGCGGAAGAAATCCTGGCTCTGTTGTTTTCATTTCTCCGTCTGCTGGGCGAGCGCTCGGCCGAGTGGAAACTGCCCATTTTTCCCCTTAACAAGCCGCTGGTGCACCTGCTTGAGAAGTGAAATACATCACTTCAAGTGCAGCAGAGGCCGTTTCCCGGAGCGAGAAGTCAAAAACAGGAAAAAGTTGAATCGAGTGGCAAAGTGTCGAGTCACTGCTGCGGCTGGGACTGTCGCAGTAAACGATGTTCTGCAGCCGCGAGACGTAACGCTCCGAACAGACGATCGCTCTGTGGGAGGCAGTCACTGAAGATGCCATCACACACAAAGCACCGCGCTGCAGTTCAAACCTAACTTTGATTCTGCTGAGAGAGAAGCAGCGAATGACAGCAGAGCGATAACGAAGACAAAGGAGCAGGAGAAGAGATAATGTCACTGCAGCAACGAATGTAAAAGAAGAAATGATGAGAGGAAAAAGAAAGACAAAGAGGTGGACTATGAAGACAGAGAGAATAAGTGAGAGACGATGTCGTCCCAGAATCGGTAAATCTGGTCACTTACTCCTCCTCGCCTCCCGATCGATGAGCCTGACCTTTGCTTCTGTTTTCCGTTACCGGCGGCGGTGACCCTTCCCGACGCTGCCGCTCTCGCTCTCCCCCGCTGTATCAATCCCTCTGTCATCCGTCACTCCACACCTCCGGAGCGAGGGATCAGCATCATCCATCTGCCTGCAGAGACACAGGGGAAGCGAGGGACGACAAAAGGAAGAGTAAACAAACATGTCAGATCAAAACTGAGGTTAAAAAGTGACTGGAATCACACAAGCTCCCACACACACACACCCACACACACACTCCCACACACGACAACAACAACACAACTGCATGAACCATTAATCTTCAGTTCTTTCATCCACCACACGCAAGAATCACACGAGTGGATGATTCTTTGTATGTGCTTGAGTCTGTAAACTGGAAGAGATTGTATGTAAATAAACATACATTATATATACTCATATACTAAACAGTGGTAGAGATAGTATAGCTTTATACAGATGTATGTATTTAAATGTATTATTAGGTGTAAAGTCACAATAGAATATGATGTGAATATGAAATAGTACGTTCACATTGACGTCAGTAAACATAAGAGGCTCCCTCAACCAAAACAATCAACAGACGATGAAGCAGCGTGGGATCATGGGAGTTCTTCACTTTGCCGATGATGCGACTCACATCAGGTGAATTACGTTCACGCATCAGGACGTGTTTCAGGATCTGTTGCGTTTTCAGTGTCAAGTTGAAACAGAAGGAAAAAGGTTTTTTTGTCACACGAACGACGGACGAGCTGCAGCGATTCGACGTTCAACTGTCGCTCCGTGTTTGTGTTTCATTAGATATTCACACAAACATCACGAGGGCGTCTTCACACGAGGGTTTCAAGAGCGAGGGCCGTTGTTGAAACGCTGTTAACATTTACAAGCCTGTCGTCCACAGGAAGTGGGGATATGTGACACGGAATCGCACTTCACACCGTAGTGGCAAGTGGTGCATGCTGGGAGGGGAGGGATTGTGTTGCACTGTCACATGGGTCCTTTTCATCCGAGCCGCCACTCAGCCACGAGGCTAATGGACTGCACAGATGGAGCGTGGACGGAGGGGGTGGGGGGTTTGTAGAGCGAGGGCTGATGGCAGGAAGTAGAATTCATGAACCTTTTTTAAAAACCTCAAAGTCAGAATCTGTTTTTGAAATAATTTCTTCTTCTTGATCTCAAGCACACACCTGTAGAGTTTTTGTGGCTGTGTCTCGACCGAAAGTCTCAAAACTACCAAAGATCGAAGAGAAACACTGAAATCAAGATACGTCAAGAAACGAAATCTTTAAAACGAAAAAAAGAAACAGCACAAGTTCAATATCGGGCAAGAAGCAGCGCTGATGATGCAGGATACCAGATTTATTATTCCTGTCACGTCCACTGATATATTCACATTAAGTTAGTCGATGGAAAACTGACTTTCATTGAGCTGTAATTTTCAGAAATGCAGAAAGTAGTTTAATAAGTTTAATAAGAGCGAGAGAGAGACAGACAGAGAGAGAGAGAGAGAGAGACAGACAGAGAGAGAGAGAGACAGACAGGAGGTTGAATGTGTTTAAAGAGTCAAAGTGTTAAAGTTTATCCTCCGCTGGATGATGTAAAAGGCCATTAACACAAAGCTGCACTGCATAATCTGTGTGTGTGTGTGTGTGTGTGTGTGTGTGTGTGTGTGTTAGTGTGTGTGTTTGTGTGTCAGAGACAGAGAGGAGGATGGTGTGTGAACGATTTCACTTAACTCATAGATATTCTGTCTGTCAACCGCTGTGAAGGATCGCAAGGAAGTGTGTGTGTAGTGTGTGTGTGTGTGTGTGTGTGTGTGTGTGTGTGTGGGCAGGTCGACGTGTCGGAGGCATCTTGCTGCAGTGTGTAAAACTGAGCAGACAGATAACAGATCACTGGCTCTCAGACACAATGAGGAACAGAACAGAGCGTTCTTCAAATCAGAGACTCCACATTATACACAGGGAGAGAGAGAGAGAGAGAGAGAGAGAGAGAGAGAGAGAGAGAGGGGGAGAGGGAGAGAGAGAGACGAGGCGAGGAAAAGAAAGAAGGGTGGAACTCTAAGATTCAAAGGATACAAATGACATATGATGACAAAGCCAGAGAGACGGAGCGGGGGAGAGGGAGATGAATGGGTGAGAGGGGAGGAGGATGGCACCAGGAGTAAAAGACGACAGCGATGGAGGAACGATCTTGATGGATCTGTATGAGGGGAAGACGAGGAAGTGAGGAAGGAAGCAAATGAGGTCACAGGAGGAGAGGGCAGGAAGGAAACGAGACGAGCTCGACTTTCTGCCATCTGTCAACAGGAGGAGGATTTTTTTTTTATCGTGTGACTTTTGACAACTGAAAACAAATCATTTGACGTTTGAGTCCGAGCGACAACAAGTTAGAAGAAATCCCCTCGAGTCAGATTTGAAATATCGTGTTCAAGGGGCCAAAGACAGTGACCTTTGACCCTTCAGCACCAAAATCTCACCATCCCCCCCTCCCCCCCTCAGTTTTATTTCACAGTTGCAAAGTACGTGGATCATATTTAGCGCCAGACACGCACAAAGGACACAAGACGGGGATCGAACCGTCTACCTTGTGGTTAGTGGACACCAACGTTTTTTTTTTAAATCCTCACAACCAGAGCAGAGAGTCGCTGCTTCCACCGCAGCCGCCCTTTGAATTTGTCAAAAACCTATCGATGATAAATTAGCCCCGTGAAGTTCACACAGCCGAGTAATTTGTGTTTTTAACCCCAGAGGGACGAAGAAGGAGGGAGGTATAGAGGAGGGGGAGGAGGAGGAGGAGGAGGGGGAGGAGTGAATAAGGGGGAGAAACGGGAAAATGTCACTCAGGAGTCGATAAGCGAGGTAATGAAAATGAAGCGTTTTTCATTGCAATCAGTGCGAAACTGTACGAACAAATATAAGATACACACTCGCAAACAGGAATATAACCACACACACACACTCTTCAGCAGACAAAAACTCATTATGTTTTCTGAAAGGCGTCATGGCTATTAATCAGAAACACCCCCCCTCCTCCCCCCTCCTCCCTCCCCCCTACATCTAACAGCCAGTATCACTGAACTGAGAGACAGAGCGAGAGCGAGTGAGAGACACAAACTGTGAGGAGTGAATGAAGCACAAAGGGAGGAGGCACGGAGTCAACGCGACGTAGAAAAATCTTCAGAAAGCGCCTCCCTGCTGAAATTAATTGAATCCCAAACGGAAAGAGACGAGGAAGAAAAATAAAAAACCGAGTCTGTTTCCACGAGCTCAGTAAAAAACAATCCCCGAAGAAGAGGTGAGTTTAATAATCTGTTATCAGGAACACAAGCTTCGATCTCATGGATCCGTTTAAAGAGATTAGAAAGTGAAGCCAATGTGGAAGTATTTCATCAAACGACCAGCAGGGGGGGTGGGGGGCGACTCCGGCTGCAGAATATGTAATGAACCCTGCCTCCTCCATGTTAGCAGATAGGACGTGGAAGTTAAAAGTCAGAGTATCGAATAAGTTTATCTCAATTATAGTTTGGTTGAGCGTGTTTATCGATGGGACCTCGTTAATCTGAGACCTGAAGTCTGCAATAGTCTCACATAAAACCAGTCTGCTCCAGGCTGTCATCATAATTCATTCAGCAGCTGCACTTCCATCCACATTTATCATATCATTAATTCATTGAGAAAAACAAGTTCTGCTTCGAGTGAGCGTTTCTCCGCGCGGCTGCTGTTTCTGCAGCACTTTGGAGGAATCAGCACGATTTAGTCGTTTTCAAACGTTATGATTCACAGATCGAAGCCCGGAGGCAAAGATTCGACGGTTGTAGATTTATATTCCCAAAGTGCTCGTCTTTGATTCACGGCGTTATAAACAGGAGATACTGTAACGACATGAAGAAAGTGGGAATAGAAAGAAAAATAAGGGGGAAGCTCATGTGTCCTCCAAATCCTGTATCATCTGTCATATACTGTTTGTTTATCCTGGTGCGGTTGTGGCAATCTATTACTCTGACCTTGACTGTGTGTGTGTGTGTGTGTGTGTGTTTGTCTCCCGTTGTCTGGCAACAAAACAACAACTGGTGCTGACTTTTATTTTGCTTTTGATTTAAAGTTATGACACTCCCGCAGTGAAGAGAGCGAGAAGAAACCTCCTCCGTCTGCTGCGTCTGAGTGTGTGCACAAAAACACTTTATGTTCCGCGTCAAGTCTTTGTACGTGTGTTTATTTTTGAGTGTGTGTGTGTGTGTGTGTGTGTGTCCATATTCTCCTCCGTGCTGCTGTCAAGAATTCCATTAAAGCACAGTTGATGCATCAACATCATAAGCACAACAACAATTGGTACAGCAGCAGAGCGGCAGGCAATCAGAGGGAAATTTTACCGTCTCTAAAGAAAAAAGTTTCAATAACGGGCTTTTTTTCTTGATTTATATTCTGCTCAGCCAATATTCCCCTTATCTACAGACTCCTGATGGAAGTCGAGAGTACGAAGTCGTCCATAAGAGCCCATTGTGACGCTCGCTGCTCAGCCAGACTTCGGGGAAAAAAGTCGTTGTCTCAATCTCAACGACGCAGTTACATCTCATGGGATCTGTGGATGTGAGAATAACTCAAAAGGTCCTAATTCATCATTTATGAGCAAAAATAAATTCACATGTCGCAAAACATGAGCTTCTCATTTCCAAAACGTTATCACCCAGCGTGCGGCAGAGGCGGTGTTTCCACCCGGTCTGTGTACAGAATAACTGAACGATGCATTCACAGACTTTCCCCAAAGTTACCGGGAATAACACTCGTCCAAAAAAAACACTCGATTTAATATTTGAAGCTGCTCGAGGTCGAAGGTCAGAGTTAAAGTCAACGAAGATATCGGTCTGAAAAACACATTTTCCAGGAAAGCTCCAAAAATCCTAAGCTGCTATAGAGCAAAGATAGATTTCCTCTCATGTGATGTCATCCAGATGATTTGGCTTCGCTGTAGGGAGCAGCCAAGTCGTCCATCTTCATATCTACGGGTCGGACATTGTGATGACCCCATGAGGAAAAATCACTCATCTCTGTCGTTCCCTCGGGTCTGCGGAGCATTTTAGCTTCTCCCCGCTCAGTGTTCAGGTTTTATAGCTTAAATGTTTTAACAGCCTCACGGTCCTCATCAGTCACGATACACTACCAGATCATTAATTCACAAGTTAAGTGTGATGAAACTTATTCTCACGTCTGTGTGGGGCCCTGACAGAGCAAGCTGGAATTAAATCTCCCTGCGGCACCTTAACTGTTGCACCTGTTAAGTCAGAAGACAGAGTTACACCATCATCATTCTTATTGGTACATTAAATGTTGTGACCTCAATATCAGTCTCTGCCGAAATAACCGACTGTCGGTCTGCGGGGCCTTTAAATCTTTAAATGTTCATTTAAACATCCGGCGACTTATTTTAATTTTAATCTGCTGTAATTTATCAAATCCAAGGCACAAAATGAAACACCCCGACTACGCTCAACCAAAGCAATCAGTACTTTCCCTGTTCTGTATTATTAAAGTCATAAAGGCGGAGGTCCCTGCGGGAACCACGTTGTGAGTAACACTGTGGAGAATGAAAGAGGCTGTTGGATGAGTTAGTTTCACACCACAGGGAACACGAGGGAAAAAAAGGAAGAGGAGGAAAGAGGGAAGGTGTGAGACTGAAGGTAAAACATGCTCGTGTGTGTGTGTCTGTGTGTGTGTGTCACCATTATATAACTTAACAATTACCAGTACACACTTTATGTTATCAAGCCGGTTGAATAAACACATACAACATGAATTATACAGATTCTTTTCACTCTTTACTCGTCATCAGAGTTGAACAGTTACACACAGTTACACACAGTAACACACAGAAACACACAGAAACACACAGTAACACACAGTAACACACAGAAACACACAGTAACACAAACATCTGATTCTGCGTTCAGACGCAGCAGGAACAGTGAATCAGTGTCGTCTAACACCAAACTAAATATAACAGGGGTTTTGTCTGAATTGGTAAAAAAGACATGTTCCAGCTGTGCACGTAATTCCCACAATGCACGGCTTTCCATCCTGGAATGTAAACATAATTCTTCTCTCACTGGACCACGCGCAGCACAGCCAGATGGCGTCCAGTTGTGGCTTAGGTACGTGTCTGTGTCTGGGTGTTTGTACGACGGGGAGGTTTCATCGGAGCGATCTGCTCCATCAGGGGTTCAGCTCCCTGAACCTTTTAGATCTACAGTTTCTAAAATGAACCTGATTGTTCGAATCACACTTTCTCCATTGATTGTTGTCTGTTGCTGTGTGTGTGTGTGTGTGTCTGTGTGTGTGTGTGTGTGTGTGTGTGTGTGTGTCTGTGTGTGAGACCTGTACAACCCCTGCGTCCCCAGCTTATCCTTTACGGCTCAGAGTGTCAGAGGTGCTTTAATCACAATGAGCCTTTCATTCACTCTCGTCCTTCATCTCCTCTCTTCCCTTCGTTCACACAGCGTCCAGTATCGTTTTTAACCACTAACATGGAGGAGGCAGGGTTTGCGACCTATACTGCAGCCAGCCAACAGAGAGCGATCTGGGGCTCTGTATAGGAGGTACCGGGGATCAAACCGACCACTTTCTGGTTAGTGGGCAACCCTCTCTTCCTCCTGAGCCAAAGAACAAATAAATCTGAACATAGAGATTAAATTCTTCTTCCAATCTCTGGTTGGTTGGTTTTCTAGATTAGAGCCGAGATGAGTTGATCTGATATTTTTGTGACTCCGCTCATCGATGACGCGGCACTGATGCAGGCGCACGAGTGTGAGCCGTGATTGAAACATGCGAGCGGCTGAAAACGGTCGAATCGCACAGAGCGAGGCCCCTGGAAGCCAAATGAGACGTCCAAACATTTCAGCCTGAGCGCAGAACACAGTGAGTTGAATTACACAGTGGCTGGGTCCGGACAACAGGCTGTAAAATGGTGGCGGAGAGAAGAAAGAATCTAATTCTGCGAAACCAAAAAGCATTAAAATGGACGTTCCAATCCGTCTCTCTGTTCCCGTGCAGAAAGACGTACAGCCGTTATGTGATGATGGCGCCCACATCTGTTCGGGCTCAGTAGGTTTTAATGGTAATGAGACATTATGCAAACACTACAGGGACAGGACACTTATGGTAATCCCTCTCTTACATTACATTTATCATCCAGAGCAGCATGTGACACAGACTCACACGTATATACGTACAAGCCTTTATGTATATACACACGGTAAAATGATTTCCGATGAGATTTAAAATATCTACAATCAGTTTTCAGATTGACAATGTGTACGTCGGCCGTATCTCAGTTCACGCACTGAATCCTTCGGCGTCCGCATTTGAAAAAAAAAAAAAAGATTTGCGTCAAAGCGGCGTGACTTAAACCTTCCAATCTTTCCCAGGATTCATTGCACTTTGGTAGAAATACTGGCGGCAGCAAGCGTCCAATCCAAAATGTCCTTTGCGGCCATAATTAATAATTCTTGTTGCGTCCAACCGCAGCTTTGTTGCTAGGCGACAGAGTCGAGGGCGGGACAAGCTGGTGACGACAAACTGTGATAATAACTTTCACATTCATCTTTAATGACCTTTCAAAATAAGTTTGACTAAACTTACATCATTTAATTCATCTGCGTCTGTATTTGTAAGAATAAACCTGAATTATCTAACTTCGGACTGAAGCGTCACCTGATGCAGGTGCTCCAGTTCTCCACAGTCTACGGATGACGCAAATCCTGGCTTTCATAACCTTCAATCGAGACCGAGGTGAGGAGAGAAGTCCTTGACTTTCATTCAGCGATAATGTTATCGGCAGAGAGCAAGTCAAAGGAAGCGAATCTGTCCAGGGTGTGTTTTGTTCAATTTATTCGAAATAAAATCCATAAAAGCTTTTCTTCTGCCCCAAAAACCACAAGGATGTTTGACTTGTATAAGGCTGCCACGTGTGATCACATCAACACACGCGTGTTTGAGTCACGTATGTTGTGATTCATTTGTTGTATGTCTTAGCTATGATGACGTTTTGTACATAATCACAGGTTGAATGTGTTTTTATTAGGACGGAGGTATATTTTTATGTGGAACATCAATGAGGAAAAAAAACATTAACTCTGACGCACACACGCACACACACACGCACACGCACACACACACACAGAGTCTTTAGTGAACACAGTAAGAACATGATCCCCTGTTGCTGTGATTATGTTGTGCTATCAGATGATCAGTTCTCCTCCTCCATCCCTCCGCTCACACCCTGAGGTATTAAGATGGATTACCACCGTGTGTGTGTGTGTGTGTGTGTGTGTGTGTGTGTGTATTTAAATTGTATACATGTGAACGTGTCACTAAACGGCGTCTCATTTCTCCACTAACCGTTTTCTCCTCTTCTAATTCAAGTCAATTGGTTGATTGTCTTTTCCTCCCTTTGTCTTTATTGTCCCCTTTATCTCTCGTTACCTGTGACGTTAAAACACATCCTTATATTTGGAACTAAACCGTCTAATATAATATATATATATTGTTTTCTGTGGCACAGAATTGAAGCTAAATTCAGTGACATAATTGGATAGATTTCATCTCCCCTCAGACTTTATGGTTCTTCATATGACCATTAAAGGGATATGTATGTTCTTTAAATACAGTTTTTGGGGTTTGATTGTGGATTATTTGTTTTAAAATCTTTATTTGTACCAGGCTACCATGACTAAACTGTCAAATTTCACTATGTTAATCATTTACGATCACTATTTATTCAAATTCTTTTTGTTTTTCTGTTTTGCGGTAACAATAGGAATATGAAAAATAAGGAGAGCCACCAGAAGGAATGAAACATCTGACAAAAATATTAAATACGAGCCAGAGGACGATGGAGAAGGACAGAAATCAAGAGAGAAGAAGAGGAAGAGGCTGACGTGACTCGTCTTTCTGCAAGAAAGGCTGCCAAGGTGCTCTTTGCCCTTGAGTGGGCAGCGACACACTCCTCCATCTCTCCTGCCTCCTCCCCCTCTGAATCCATCCATCTCTCCCCATGCCCCCCGGTAAATTTTAAGTGGAGGAGAAGAAGTGAAAAGCAGACACTCCAGGGGGTGTGACACATCTTGCTCTCCCTCTTTCTCTCTGGATGCTTTATACACGATTCCTCTGTCTCCTCAGCCTCCATCACTTAGGTCCTTTAACCTCCTCTGACGTATTTGAGTCTTGAATCCAGATGTGAAAGGTCGGAGTTTCGAAAGATGCAGTGCACAGAACGTCCAGTAGAAGCACATTTGGCAGCAACCTTTGTGCTGTAAGGCGACATAATAATAAAGATAAAAATAAAAAACCAGAAACAGAAAATCCACATTATCAACCCCGCAGTAAAGGAATGGAGAAGAGGAGGTGGTGCTCTGAGGGAGGGCAGCTCGGTGCAGCCTCTGATGGATGCCACCATTCTCAGTGAATCACATACATCACTGAGGCTTGAAGCTCCGACTGCGGAACTTTTAACAAGGACTTCCTGTGTGGGAGGAGGATGTGATGAGTTGACGAAGGCTCCACCTCGGGGCCACACACACACTCATGGACGTACGGGCGGTGTATATCCAAACACATCGATGTGGAGGTCAGGTCTGTCCTGATGGATGTTGACCTGGTGATAGCCTCTGACACGTTTAACCCCCCATTCAGCCATACCTCCAAAACCCATCTCCTATTCCTTCTATCGTTCTTTTCTTCCTCTCGATCTCTTTTCCTCTGCACGAACTGTTCCACCACCATCATGATTCATTAAACTGTCAGGGTTTTCAGTTCAATCTGCTTTTCTTTTTTCACCAGCATTCATCCTCAGTGTCTGTAATAAACCGTCTTCCTTCACTCTCGCTCTTCTTTTCACCGTCTGTCTTCACTCCCTGCTTTTCTTCTCCTGACTTGGTGCCTAATTTCTCCCGTCACCTTCCCTCACACATTCCCTCCTTCATCTACTCCCTCCCTCACGTCTTGCCATAAAACTCCGAGCAGTTTTTCATTCATGCCGAAACGCAGGGGGGGGGGGGGGCACTCAGACGGGGCACTGTGCCAATTTTGCTAGAAGAGTGTTTAGTCTATGGGAGAACAACTCCATGTGGAATACAGCAAATAAAATCAGGTGATCTCATTTTTTATCGAATCAGTTCTTCTTTGAGTCAAAGCGAATGTTTGCTCCAGATTTGTAGGAATTTCCTCAAGGCGCCCACTTCCCGACACCCTTCCCCCGCCGGACCTCTTTTACCTCAGACCCTCCGCAACTTCACCGTCCCTCCCTCTTTCTAATTGGTCTCCTGGAGGTCTACGTCCACTACGACACCTCTGCACCTCTCTCATCGCCCCTGACTGCTCTCCACTGAAAACCCTTCTGCGGCTTTAACTCCAGCAAATCAGGGAGTGAAGACGATGACCAACAGCGCTCAAGGGCCCTCACACTGTTATTAAGATGCTGAGGGCCTTAAATACACACACACACACATAAATAAGAGGGACATACACACTCATAGCTGATATTAATAACAATAATTTAAGCTACAAATCCAGCTAAAAAACATCAGGGGTGAAAACATAACCTCCTTGGAGAAGGTTAAAATAAATCAGCCACCAAATTGTTGGCATTTAAAAGTTGCTGATCACACATTTGAAGCTACTTCATTTATTTTTTATCTTTAATTTCCTCAAACTGAAATGTCACATTTTAATTCAAAGCCTGATTTGAAATGTTGCAGCTCAACTCATCATATAACCTGTTAGCAGTCGAGCTTCGATAGCAAAGGTTAGCAAGACGAAAAAACAAATGAGTTCAGCTCGTGTCAGCTGCCGCTTCTCTTTCTGACTGTGTGGATTCTTTCTTTAAACTTCTGCCGTCGTCTGTTCTTCTTATTTCCATCCGTCACTGTCTCTTATCAACGTCCATCTGCGTCTTGGCGGACTCCAATTAATTTACTCAAAGCGCAGACACACATGAAGACACGTGATGCAGGACGAACACGACCAGCAAACAATCTGGAGACGCGTCCGCTTGTCTCTTAATTTACCTCCAGCACAGAAACTATATAAACTCTGCAAATGGAAAAACACAAACAGATGAAGACATACAACACACACACACACACACACACACACACACACACACACACACACACACAGGTAGGGGGTGATGCACCGTGAAATGAAACACACAGCAGGGTTTTGGTGAAGGCCTTTCAGTCGGAGCACCTGAAACACTGTGTGTGTGTGAGTGTGTGTTCACGAGTGGACAATCTGTCTGAGTGGAGCTCACAAACACCAAAGAATTCCAACTGTCTCTGACTAATAAGGACGACAAGAAGCAAATAAGGGAACTGAGAGGGAAAAGGACAAAGATCCATAATTTATCCTGCACGAGGACCGGGCATTTCTAAAAGTGGAATTTCTGCTCGGTTAATATTTTAAAGGAGTTTTTTCGAGTGTTTTTATGCTCAATGTTGGAATCTCTGGAAAGTACACACGAGTACTCATTAAAAGGATCAACATGAATATGAGCAGAATATGAAATTCAGCTCTTTAACCGTATTTATTGAGGCTGTCACACACATCAATGATGCTAAATAGAGGAGGAAGAGAGAGAGAGAGAGAGAGAGAGAGAAAGAGAGAGAGCAATAGTGATTAACGAATGTAGATAAATCAATTACGTGTGTTTGCCTCCCGAGGTTAGTAAACAGGAGGCAAGCTGTGATGTATCGCTGTGACTGTGTTCTCGGCATAATTCAACCTTACTGAGAAACACACACACACACACACACACACACACACAGACACACACAGACACACACACACACACACACAGACACACACAGACACACAGACACACATCGTCAGAATTCGAGCTGAGCAATTATGGATGAAGTGATTATAGTGATTATTTATCCAAACACTACAATCAAGTTAATTTAACCGACATTAGTTGTGAGACAGTTGCTCAGCTACACTGGTGTTGTTGACATGTTGCTTTGCTGTTTTGATTTGGACGATGATTCATCGGACACACGTGAATCAGTCTTTCGCCGTGTCGACTGGCTACGACCCACGATGACACTCTGGTCGTCAATGACGTCTCAGCGTTGGAGTGAAGGAGCGAACTTCCTCCGCGTTCACACTCAAACTCATTTTAATCAAGCTGCTGTTCAAAGGTAAGAAAATGACTTTAATGAACGTCTCTTTAACGGTTTGACTGTTCTAAGGTCAATCAGACATTTCTGAAACACTGCATATATTAGATGAAGCTTTAAATGGAGCTCTTAAGTCAATTGAATGTTTATTTTCTGCACATTAGGTTTATGAAGCTGCTATTTTAACTGCTGGAACCTGTTCGCTATACAAGCAGAACAAGTAGAATACATTAGTCTTTAATTCCCCACTCGTGGCTCGCCTTTATTAATTGATGTGGAAAACCCCTCAATTTGAATCTGCTGTCTGTTTATTATGATTTATTGTAGTTTTCTCATATTCCATAAAGCCGAGTCTCCTGATTATTTATAGAAAACTCCACAGGCGAGCAATAAATATTGTAATACTCAATAAACAGTCCTTGTTTTTTTTCTTTTCACCCTGAGGGGAAGACGTGCTGCATGCATTCTAAGTTGTTAAATGCCATTTTCCAAAAAATCAGAAAACAAAGGAAACACATTTGACCGGAGGAAATGATTCCATGCATATTGTTTGTTCATAACCAGATAAACTTCCACAGGAGAGAAAAAAAACAAGTATTATCTGGGAAACCATAAGCGAGCCGGCCACATCAAACAGAGAACGCCTCAGTGATTCAGCCGAAACACACACGAAACACGATGAGCACACCGGATGAAATCTGATACGGAACGCAAACGATTCATTTGCAAACACAAACAGCAAAAACTCATGCCGTCACACACACACGTGCACATTTTAACCACTCGATCCCAACATCCGCAAAGATAACGTGTCAGAGTGAGACTTTGTGCACAGGCGCTCCGTCCTCTGTCCTCGCAGCGTGAATAAGAAACAGACAAGGAGCCGGCACAGGGGGCGGCTGAGTAATAAAAACCTTCATTATGGAGCAGTTTCCTCAGGCATCCATTAGCACTGATGAGGGTCTTCCTGTCTGACAGTGCTTTACCTCCTCCTCCACCCCCTCCCCCCTCCCCCCGTCCATCAGCGACACATTTTTGGACAGAAGAAGCACGGGAGGAATATAAAGAGACATTTTATTTTTCTTATTTTTCAATAGCAGGAGTTGGGGTTGGGTTTGGCAGAATTGAAACCATTACTGTCGGCTGACGTCGAAATCGTTGGATCTAAGTGAGGAAGGAAAACCGCTGTTTTTTTTTTTCTTCTCCTCCACATTTGTGTTATTGAGTTTTCCTCTCGTCAGTTGTTCGGGGGAGAAATCCGCCTCAGAACCAGTTGGGTCGCCTCCAAGAATCCCGTCCAAACGTAAGCCTTTCCACAACAATAACCTTCAAGAGGCGAATCACTGGAGCTCGTTCAAACTTTAAAGTATTTGTTGCTCCGAACAAAGAGCGACGGCTCGAGGCCTTTTGTTCGCATGAAGGACTCGCTCATTGTTCCATCGACTCCATTGTTTCCAAAATGCTTTCTTCTGTTTCGCTGCTGGCTTTTGTTTTCTCAATGACACACGTGTGGAGCATATGACAGTCGAGTCCGAGGAGAATGTACGGTAAGACATTAAGGATTATTTAAAGAAGAGAGTGGGAAGGGATTTCTCCATTTCTGTGAGACAACGTCAGCGGTGGAGGTTCGACCAAGTTGTTGTTTAACTCCATCTTAATTTGTTCCGCCGTGATGGTTTCATTGCCTGGCAGCAGGATTTCACCAAAACTACCCGACCCGTGTTTTTGAAACTCGGTGGAAAACGTGGGATGCAGGCCGAGGAGCTCATTAACCTCCAGGATGTTTGTTTCACTTGACATTTTAATGCAAAAATCATTTAACTAACATCTTGATGAGTGTGAGCGTCAATGTTGGATTACCTACACATCTTTACTGGAGAGCAGCGACGGCACAAACCCAGAAAAGGGAAAATGACCACCTCCTCAAAACAAGAGAGTTGGAAGATTGATCCGACAAACAGTCGCTGGGTTTGGTCCAGATTTAAATTTCCGTGATGTCCTTCCCTCAGGTTTTCGGTTGTAATGAACTAAAATGTCATTTGAGGCGGCTGAGCCTCGTTCGCTGTCAATCACACTTCTCAGAGTAAAACTGATTTGCTGGCAAATAGCCTGATGCTTCATCGGTGGAGAAAACGATCAAAGTGGAACAAAAAGACAGCTGAACCTGCCCCAAGACATTTCAACCACGCACCTGGCAACACTGACACCGAACCAATGACAGCCCCCCCCCCCCCCCCCTCACTCAGGTGGATGTGGGTTGAGAATTGTGAACGTTACAGTTTCAGATGTTTTTCAGGTTTTCTTGAATTTAACTGAAACAACAATGATTAAACTTCTTCTGCAGATTTCTTCTAAACCGTTCAACACTGCAGCAGCAGTTTGCACCGCGCTGCCACGGTCTGCTGGTTGAACATGTGCCGTAACTATTGGTAAAATACTTACATTCCAAAACAATAAATCGAGAAAGTTAATTTGTGTGAGAACCCTGTTCACTGGTGTTGTTTGATCTTTAAAGTTTTTTATTGACCTTGTATTTAATTCAGAAACTGCACAAATACCAACATTTTTCTGGACGTTCTTGTGGAAATGTCAAAGGTGTAAAAACGCTCGTGATTCTTTAAAGCTGCTGCGTCAGATTAAGAGCAGAGAGTTCGTACGGCTGAAAATCTCCAGACAGTTTTGTCTTGTTTTTCTCAGCTGAGTGATTTCGAGCCAAAGCTCAACGAGCATAAAACCTGCAAGATTATAGTTTTACTCTTTTTGAGAAGATGAGACAATAAAGCTGCCGATGAAAAATGCATCGGGGGTGCTCGGAGGGAGCCACGATGACTGTACAAGGCTTTGTGTCTTTCTCAGTGTGTGTGTGTGTGTGTGTGTGTGTGTGTGTGTTTGTGTTTGCCTTCCAAGAGATGCCTTTGAAAGACAAATAAAAACCACACTCATCCACAGGCAGAGAGGGAGTGAGAGACAGATGTTGCCTTATAAAGACATTGCAGCTGAAAAGCAGAGCAGTGCGGACAACGGTCTCCTCTGGTTTGTGTTACCATCGCAGCCTGCGTCGCATTCAGGGCGTTGAACCACAGCGGGTGTGAACGGAGCCTCGGACCATGGTCGGGACGAAGGGACCAAAATTTAGTGAAACCAAAAGAAGCGGTCTCGTTGATCGGGTCACTGGCACAAACACATTTGTAGATAGTTTGGACACGAGAGACAACAACAACCCTTTCAGACCTGATGCAACATTTACAAGCTTCTCCTTTTAGAGCTGGACGAGACGAGTGCGTCATGGGAAATGTAGTTTGTCTGTAGAGTTGCTCTTCAGACAGCGGCTGACGATCTAAGCGATATTGAAGCAGATTGCATCAGATTTTACTAATGAATGTAACAGTGAAGTTTCAGACGATGCTCCTGCTGACTCAGTGTCCGAACCACGAGGATGTTCGCTGAGTTTTATCCCAACGATGATACAGAAGCAAGGAAAATGGAAACAATGGATCAGACAGAGGAAGCTTGGTTCGGACTCTCAGGTGTGAAAACGCCTCCACTTTCCACCGACTGTCTTTATTCTCCGCAGCACACGTGCACGCACCAGGGGCTACGTGTTTATACTTAACGAGGGACGGTCAGTGAGCAGATTTTTCCATCCAATCAACAGGGGAGATATATGTTATATATATATATATATAAACCCACTGGAACAGGAACCATCACTTCTTTCTCCTCCACCGCTCCCTCTCCGCTCGATTTGAATTTTTTAGAGACCTTGTCCTTTTGCATTATCACAAAAAAAAAAGAAGAGAAGAAAGAGTAGGAGGATGGTGTGTGTGTGTGTGTGTGTGTGTGTGTGTGTGTGTGTGTGTGTGTGGGCAGCCCCGGAGAGTTTTTACATCCTGACGCAGCCCTCAACTCTTCAACAGGAACGTTATTGGAGATTAAACAAAAGCGAACTCTCTCCTCCTCACACACTCACACACTCACACACATGCACACATGCACACGCTTCCTTACTGACATGTTCTTGACGTGCCTGCCTCCATTACGGAAAAACAACTTAAACCGAGAGTAAAGCCGACAAAACGCCCCCCGGGGGAGGAGCCAACGAGACTCAGGAGTGAAGGGGAGGATACAAATTTTCTGTAATTTTAATTGCAAAGCTTGTTAGCCTTCCTCTCCGTCATTAGCGCCCTATTAGCATGTCATTACAGAGCCAGACCGTGTGATGGACAGCCTGGAGGGGACCAATTACTTTAGGAGAATATGTGCGAGTGCATGTTGTGCAGGCAACTGTTTGTTTTTAAAAAAGCCCGTTATTAAGAATCTATCCAGACATGTTTACTGTGTGGCGTCAGATTATTAATACCTGCAACTTTACTGAAATCTGTGAAGATCAGAGGGACATTTAACAAATGAATAACGTGGCTATTTTCATGCATTATTTCATGCATGAACGTCTGCATTAAAAATACAGCGTTCTGATTTGAGACGGGTGTTTGTTCCAAAGTTCACATGTGCCAATTACCTTTATTTTTGGCAATAAGAAACCTGTGAGGAGTAATTGTTGAGGCAAAGGAAGATGCTAATTGAATCTGATTGCCCACTTGAAGCACTAAATTTTATTGGCAGGAGGAAAACATCGCAGCTGTCCTTGGTTTACAGCCCCGTCAGGAATAAGTTGGCTGGTGTCATGTCGTGCTCACACAAATGAAAAGGAATCAGTGCAGATTCGACGCAGCCACATATAATTTACATTTTAAGGTAAAAAGGCAAAACGTTCCGCTGCAGCCTCGTCACAGACGCCAGTCGTCTGGACATTTGGGCCGAGGCTGGAGAAATGGTTGTTTGCTTCACTTGCACCATTTCATGACTAAAGAAAATTATATCATTTAAAGCAGGTTCAGAGGATGTCGAAAGGACTTCAGAAAAACTTAAAGTAAAATAAAATAGCTTTATTTACATCTTGTTTACTGTTTTCTATTTTGCTATGGAAAATTCAAGATGAGGGAAAATGACATCACCCTCAGAGATTAGTTTCAGTCTGCGTCATGTATTCACAGTGGTACATGCATTAATTATGATGAACTAAGTATTTAATACATGTTATTGTACTTCTCTCACTTTTAATTATTTCCGTGGGCATGTTTCCTGTAATCTGTAGTGATTCTCCCTCCGCCTTGGTTCACAGATACCGTTTGCCTTTTTTCTATCCTGTTTAATAGAAAATGACTTTCTCAAGCGCTGCAAACCACAATGAGTCTGAGTGAGTGAAGAGGAGTCGAGTGTCTCCGACCGACTGAGCCGCAGCGTCTTAATAAAAGTACCGCTGTCGCTCTACGGGCAAAAAAAACAAGCTAGCGGAGGGAGCGGGGATAAACAGGTGAAAGAAGCACTAGCAGGATAAATATAACCTCACTCATCATCTGAATCAACATTGTAGAGTTTACCCTGCAAAAAAATTAAAGTTCTGTGTTACCTGGCAACAGGAAAGTGAAGTGCGGCGCGATCAAGGCGTCACTGACAACCAAGCAAGTCAGTATGAAAGGAAGAGTAAATCATTTGAATCAGAACCACGGGATTGAGAGGATTTCTTAACCTTCGCTGTCGATCACTATAACGTTCCTCATGCATAAAGAGACCTGTGATGTCGGAGACGGTAAAACTGTGTAGAACGACAGAGCAGTTCGCCTTTTTTTCTGACCTTTCCCCTCATTTCGCAGCTGCTGTTGGTTTAAAGTGATTCTCCGAAAAAGAGCTCTCCGGGTTAAAGTGGTAAAACGTTTCCGTGAAGGGAAGGAGCCATTGATTTTCTTTTTCCCCGAGAATGACTGAAGAGAAACCATTAACCGTAGAAGCTCAAAAATAAAGTGGAAGGTTGCGTCGGTGAGGTCGCAGCGTCTTCAATACTACACTTCAGTGAACATTATTTTATTCTGGAAGGATTTATATTGAATAGTAATGACATCATCAAGTCTAGTTAGCATCTCCTCTTCCTCCGATTGTACAAAAATCGATCTAAATTATTTTACGCCATCTTGTGCGTTTCTGACGTCATGAAGACGCTGAAGCACTCTGGAGTCAGTCTGAGCTGTCAATCCTTTTATTTCTGATTTAAACTAAACTTACTGCAAATCTATTGAGTCCCAACCAAAACCCATGTGTTACCAACGTGTTTGCGTTTAGTTGTTTCTCAGATATCAATCCACACGTAATAATCCATGACGACTGAATGTTTTTATACGTTTCTGCAAACCTGTCTCAAAAACAAAAAGTAATCGGAGCCTCGCTTCAGTTCTTTGGAGACATCGCTCTCGCGGCAGCTGCAGCTCAGAGGCTTCCTGCCCGAGTCCCTAAAAGCTTTGCACACCTGGGTTTGTCCAGTTCATCCCGTTCTGTCTGACAAGATTCTCTCAGGGAGGAGAGCATCTCTCCGCAGACGCTCCGTGGGGAACACGTCTTTTTGACTGGACCAATAAAGGACGGCCACGGACTCGTCCCGGAGATTGTCTTGGTTGCATGCTCGCTGGTGAGTGTCCTGCTGAAAGGTGAACCGTCACCCCAGGTTTTCTTCAAGGACCTCTGCATTCATCCTTCCAGTACTTTCTGACCATCCTCCCTGTCCCTGCCACGGAGAAGCACCCACAAAGAACGATACCTCCGCCCCCTCATGCGTCACCGCGGGCACGGTATTACCCAGGTGATGAGCCGTGCCCCGTGTTTGCCAGGCATAGTGTTTGGAGTTCTGCCCAAAGGGTTCAATTTTGGTTTCATCAGCGGAGAGAAAATCTTTTTTCCTGAGGCTCTCAGGGTTCTTTAAATGACGTTTAAACTCCAGGCAGGCTGTCACACGCCTTTTACTCAAAGTGGCCACAATTTTATCACAGACATCTGCAGAGACTTTCTTGGACTTAATGGTTTGGCTCTTGTCCTGACATGCAATTTGAAATGTGGAACATTAAATACACGGTTGCTGGACTGGTCCATTGGTAGTGAATTGAAAATATCGGAACACTTTTGTAAATGAGAGATTTACATTTTAGATTTATTTGCAAACATTTTAAAATAGTTTTTTTTTTTAACATTTTCAGCATAAATCATTGAGCTTAGATTATCGGATTAATGTCACTCGTCAACTCGTAAGTATTCGGTCCAGTTCAGGTAAAATAGCAAAAATGTTTGAGGAAGGTTTTTAGCTTGAAAAATCACCCAAATAGATATAAATGGTAATTTTATCCTTTTTAAAATTTATTATACGACAAAAATGTGCAAGAGAAGGGGTCTGACTATTTCCTGAAACAACTGTTGAAGTGCAAACGTTCATATTGTGTCATATACAAAGTTAAACGTGTGCATGGACTGATTTAACTTCAGTGTCTCCCTCCGAGTGGTACATCTGTATACTCTTCATACACGTGCACATCGTGTGAATTTAAAAGCTAATGAAACGGCCTCTGTATGTTTCTGGCTCTGGACTTGTGGGAAATAAAAAGCAGTGAGTATTCAACTATCCTCTCCACAGGTTTGTAAAGAAATAAAAACATGACAGACCTGGAGGTAAATAAGTAGCTGAAGGAGACGAAAGCTAAGAGGACACACTACAGAGGTAATCTTTTTTAAAAGTAGTGTGTTTGTCCCTCGGGGTACTTCACTGACTCACACTCTTTCTTATCAGATAGATCCTCACTTCATTTCAGCTGATCCCTGCAGCCAAACATACCCAAACACAGTCGGCCCCGTCAGCCACACAGAGGGAAAGTAATTAAACTTGCCCACAAAAACAAACTGAATCCGGCTGCAGGATCAGAGATACTGCGAACAGCCTCCATGGTTGTGTGATGATATCTTACTCGTGGGTGAGAAACGCAGGAACGTAAACACATGCGAAGGAAATGTAAAGAGACCTTCACGCTCTGGTGGAGTGTGGGAGGGGAGGAGAGAGAGGGATGACAGGGAGCGAGAGGAGGGAAGGAAGGCTCCTCCGGACCTGAGGGCGAGAGACACTAATTAACTTGGGAGACATGACCTTTCTCTCCTCCTCCCTGAGAGAAAACACATGTGTCACGGTTTGTCAGTGTGTTGAATCAATACAAGGGCGCAGTCGTCACGGCGTCATGGACCCGAACATCTTGTCTCATCGTCACGTGAGAGGGAACGAGGGAGATCCCAGGTTCTCGTATTCAGCAGTGAGAAACTGCATCCAGCCACCAGGGGGCGATTGAGACTCTTTTTCGGCTTTCACTTTTAGAAACTCTGTCAGGGTATTGTCTCGATAGTTTTAAGCCACTAGCATTGTGTGTAAATAAAAACCTCAGCGAGTTCTCCCTTGTCAAACATCAGCAGGTGGTGTTTTGCTCACCAGCCGGAGAACAAACGCTAATTAATGCAAAGACGTCAAACTTGGCTGGAAGCTGCAACTTTCCAAGAATGAAAGAGCCGGAGAGCAAGACAGGCAAACAAAGAGGGAAGGGAGAGAGAGAGAGAGAGAGAGAGAGAGTGTGTGTGTGTGTGGCGATTCCTTTAAATAGACACCATCGGATGCAGTGGGAGGCCGAGAGGAGACAGAGGTGAAAAAGGCGGAGGAAGAGAGGGGAAATCAAGCATCCGCTGTTAAGGGGATAATTTGGAAATCCAATGGTGTATGTGGATGAGGGGGGGAGACATGCGAGTGTATTCAACATACTGTACGTCTGCCTGTGTCTGTGTGTGTGTGTGTGTGTGTGTGTGTGTGTGTCTCTTTCTGTGTCCTCATGTGGGAGTTTTTCCTGCTCAAGGACAGATGGTGCCACAAAACCCTGAGTGCTGATGTTCTCTGTCTGAATCCAGAACCAGACACGCTGACAGCGTCTCCGAGGAGCCGTGTAAACCGCATCTCATGTGTGCACCCGGCCGACAGCTCGCGTGTTTGTTGAAACTCAGTTTACAAAATTGGATATTACGCAGAAACAACTGTTAACCTGATTCAAAAGTGGAATGCGTGTCCTAATGAACTCACCCTTGCTGAAAGCTGATTTGACCGTCATGTGGAACGAGCCCCTCTGGATGAGCTGCTCTGGTCTCTTGTTGCATCCGTCTGCCTTTTAAACACAGTTTCTCCAGACTGAGTCCAACTGTGACTGAAAGAGAGACAAAGAGAACTCGAATTTAGACTTCGAAAGGTGTCTGGGATGGTACTGTCAGAAAAGCTACTGCACTTATACATGTGCAGAATATCTGCTCCTTGCACACGACTGATTTTTGTCATGAATTATTCTCTGGGAAACCAACAGAGGTGTTGAAAGACGTCCTGTCTTACAAACAAACGACCAACAGCCAGGTCGACCAAGATAGAACACGGGGCATCAACCTTGTGTTGCACGGTGGATGGTGGTGATGCACCTCGATGTCATGAGACCAAACAAAGAAAACAATACGCAGAAATGGAAACAAGATCAGTTTTTAAATCTCTAATGAGGTTGAGCAGCTTCGCTATCGTCAGGTCGATCATTTATAAAAGTAGATTCCACTAATGTAGAAATACCAGCGTCTGTTTTTAGAGGGTTTACAAGTTGAAATATTGACTCTGGCTGTTTGGAGGAAACTTGTTTTTGGTTATAAAGATAAAATAAATCCGGCTCTGGCTGGAGTTTCAGACCTGTGCTGTCCTCTTGTTCCAGCAGTGTTAGACGTCCCATTCTTCTCCCGTGTGACAAACAGCCTCCACAGGCCGAGGTAATCCATCACGGTAAACATGAAGTGTTCATTTGGTTTCGTCAAAGTGATTGTTGTATTGTTACTTCATTATGCTTGGGTTGAATGTTTCCTCTTTTTATGGGAGCGCTCGTTTATTTCACACTCCACTTATTGCGTCAATCACAATCAGTGAAAGGAAGAAACGGACGTGTGTGAGAATAATTCATCACACCGCAGGACGACAACATGTCTCCTCAGAAACTTAATTCTACAGGGTTTGTTCGTCTGCTCTTCTGATTATATGACGCCATAAAGTTTGTCTTTATGAGCAGGATGAACAATGAATTCATTCATTCCTGAGTCCCTGGTGGAGGAAAGCTCTTTGTGAGAAATTCAGCAGAAGGCAAACAGGAAAATCTTCACCGCTGATTTGATAGAACGGAGAATAGCTCACCTTGAGCCAAGAATCTAACAAGCAAAGAAAAGATATCTGAAGAAAGGATAAAGGATAAAAAACTGAAAGCTGAGTCTGTCGTATTTCAGTGAGTTCATCCATGTGTGTCCCATAAAACTGTATATTTTTATTGACATCTGAAAGAAACATATTGATTCCCTCTCTTCTTTCTCCTTCTCCATTCTGCTTCTTTTATTTTTTCCACTTAATTGTCCGAGGCCTCGGTGAAGCTGAATAACAGAGTCCAGCTGTGACGCCCCCAGTGCCGCCACCTTGGACCTGCGCTATTATTACAAGAAGGCGCCACCAAAAAAAAAACCGCCATTATAAAGGAGCATGAAGGTCAAAGCCAGACCAGCGGAAGAAAAGATATTGTTCTGTCTCCTTCGCGTTCATCTTCCGTGGAGAAGTTCTTCAGAAGGATTTCCAAGTCGACTTCTTGACTTTTATTTATCCAGGGAAATAAAAACTTATGCTTAACATTCAAATAATAACACGTTTGGGGTAAAAGCTGAAAAGTTTCCTCTTCGTGAATACAAATGAAAAGAAGATGTAACTAATAGAGTTGGTTAATTCACTAATTAGATCCCTGGTTGCCAGTGTGGGGCAAGGCGGCGCTGTCTGGGAACAGAATGTGCCTTGAACCAATCAAAAGGATTTGCTGAAACAATAGTAAACAACAAACAAGCCGTGTCTTTATCCGCAACCCTCAAAAAGCTCAGCCGCCTCGAGAGTTATTAAATAAGACGTCAGAAGAGCAGCACTTCACAACTCCGAGGAAGAAAGCGGCCGATCTCTAAATGATCTAACTCGATCGAATCTTGTTTTTGGAAATGACTGAGACGTAATTAGTGTGAAAATGACTCGGTGTGGAGCCTCTGGGACAAAATGTAAAAAGATGATGATATGTTGCATCATTAAATTTTAGAAATCTAAGTTCAGACCGAGGTCTCATTAGATGCATAATTGATGAAGTGGATGTGTGAGGACAGCACGTGGCCTTCAGGACATTACAAGCAGCATATATGAAGTTCTATAGATCAGTGTAACATACTTCATTTACCGAGCTTCTACTTTTGTTTCAGCGCGAGATAATAACAATCAATCAAGTTGCGGAGATTTCAAAGTTGCTTGTGGGAAGGTAATGAATCACAGTGAATGTGTAAATGGGCTTTTTCCTCAAGGTTACCTTATCGCTGAGCTGTGAAGCAGCTGAAAGCAGAGAACGGATTGAAAAGTCGCTGGTGTGATGTGTGTGTGTGTGTGTGTGTGTGTGTTGGTAGGTGTAGTGTTTTAATCTTCTCTTCATAACACTCTCTCGTAACTGAGAGTGTTATGCCTCGGGTTTATAAAGACAGTTCTGCGGAGGTTCAGCATGTTCTGTACTTCTGCCATGTGATCGCCTCATTTTACAACATCTGTCCGGGACACACTCCACATGTGAGGCAAAACAAAAACTTTGAATTATTAAAAAAACAAACTTGAACATATGTGACAGGAACCACCTTAAATGGCAGAAAGCATCTTTAGGAAATAAAATTGTTGTGGGAGACAAATCTCTGTTGAGCTAGGTATTATTATAACAATCTTTAAACACATTAAGATTAATTACTTTTGAGACTGAGCTATTCTACAATTTATTTATCCAGCCAAGAAAACAATATTAAGCTATTCTCTATAAACAACGTTGAAAATATATCACTTTTCAATTTAAACCTCTTCTTCTGCCATAATCTTATGTGCAATAGCAGCATCAGCAGTAACGGAGATGTTACAGAGCAGATATTAAACCATCCGGGCGTCACGAGGGCATGTTTGTGCATAATTACATCTCTCAGTAACAACACCAGTTACACCTCCAACTGCACGGACTATTAAACCAACAATACCGCCGTCCTGTGAGGCATCCAGCCACTAGTAAATGTTACAGCCTTGTGCTACAGGAGCATCACACTCCCTCACACATAACAACGCAGTGAGACTGGAGATATGACGAGGCCATCTTTCTTTTTCTTTTTTTACCTGGAAGAGAAGCGAGAATGTGAAGGGAGAGAATAACACAAGTCAGCCTGCAGTGGACAGGGAGAAACGCAAAAAGAAAGACAAAGAAGAGAAGAGAAAGGGAGCGCAGTTTTTTTTTTTGCAGCGACAGGCTGCGGCATCAGATGTGAGGGAAGATGGATCGTTAGATCGTAGCCAAGAGCCGAGCGTCTGAAGGAGCTGGACGAAACGAGAGGCCGAATCACAGATGGGACCCGAAGCATGACTCATACAGTGAATGCATCTCCACTGATTGTGCGCTCGGATCAATGGGATGGTTTTCCCACAAGTCTACAGTTTCACCATATCACACACACACACACACACACACACACACACACACACACACACACACACACACACACACACTCCCACTAATGCAAACACTTTACTCCACTCAAGTAGCTTTCTGCTGATTGCTCACTCTTCAGGGATCGCTTCTCCTAGTTAAAATCATCAACGCACAATCAATACGGTTTCCATACTCAAGGGCAAAGCATGACACACACACACACACACACATAAACACATGTACACACACACACACAGAAGAGGGAAGATCCTTGGCTTTGCTTGCAGTCAATACTGACATCCCTGTTAACCTCCGCGTTCAGCTCAAATATTGCATTAAAAGCATTCCGGAGGTCATCCCCGAGAAGTTTACCCGGCAAACGGGATGTTTGACCCGACAGATCGATGCTGGACATGTTTTCGACACGTGCAGACTTTCATCAGAATGCCTGGTCATGATTCAAACCTCTCTGGGACAAGCTGCAGCGGTGACCTCATCCCATTTAAATCACCAAATTAATCCACTCCGGGGACCAGAAGCCATTTTCAACAGTCGTTATTTAAACTACTTGAAGGAATTGGCGACTAAGCAAAACCACTGCGGTTTTACAACCACATAAATATGACGCACTCAACGTGTTCTATAGAACGGGCTTCATTAGGGACCAATTTCAGACCCACGGCTAAAAAACCTGTCACTTCCTGTGCCAGTAAAAGCAATTACGCGCTCATACGGTTTGAAAATCTTGGCGACTTCATTATTCTTGTCATTTCTGAGCTGATTTGAAAACCTTTATTGATCAGGTATCCTGCCAACTGTCTGAATGAAGTCACTGCAGGGACGGCGTGAGGCCGACAGCTCGGTGGTAAGTGAGTAACACTTGACGAAAACATCCATTGCCTGCTAAACTTTCTACACGTCTCTGACACTTCACGACAGCCCATTACTCTCCCGGTCTCCGTCTCCGTCTTTGTTCGGAGCGTTTGTTTTCTAGCTCAGCCTCTTTCTTTTCTTCTCCTCCTCCTGCCCCACTGTCTCTATCTCACTCAGCCGTCCTCCGAGACCATTATTTCTCCATTAAAAGCCGGGATGACCCATGTAATTGTCTTCAACGACTGGCTCCTAATGAAAAAAACATACCCCATTAGTGGTGAGATGCCTTGTGTGTGGCGTTATGGTGACTGCATCTGTTTCCACACTTACTCACACTGTGGGGACCTGTCTTCCCTATGAGGACAAGAAGTTTGATGATGTTCATCATTAAATACTGAAGTCAAGACTTGTTTTAAGGTGAAGGTGATGGTTGGGTTAAGATAAGGGTAAGATAAGGGTTTAAATTCAGTTAAGGTTAGATTTTGGGTAGTGCAATGACAGGTGTGGGTTAAGATTAGTTTAAGTTAAGGGTAACGTAATGTTTAGGTTTAGGTTAAGGGTTGTTGGTAAGATTATGTCTAGATTAAGATAAGGGTAGAGTAAGGTTTAGGTTAGAAGTTAAGGGTAGCATCAGGTAAGGTTGCATGTTTAGGGTAAAGTAAGGTAAGTGTAGGTTTGGGGTGAATGACCAGGTTAGATTTAGGTTAACATCAGCTCAGGTTATAAGATAAAGTTATAATACTCATGGTTAAGGTTTGAGAAAGTCTCCAGGAAATGAAAGTGGCTGCGTGAGCCGGGGTGTGTTTCTGCGAGTCAAGCTGCCGGGCCTCGACTCGAGCAGATAACATTCTCCGTCAGACCTTCCAGTTCCGCCCATTTGACCAGCGTCTGTGTGAGTCTGAGCGTGTGAGAGATTGTCCGCCAAGCTGCTACAGCCTTGACCAGCGCTGATAATATTCTCCCAGACCCTCGTTCCAGCCTTTTGTGTGTGTGAATGAAACCGCATCCACAAAACATGCATAAATATGAAGTCGAAAGCGTTTGAATGAGTCAGCTGAAGACAGGAGAGAAGGCATTCAGGCATACAACACGTGGGTGTGCATGTGTATCTGTGTGAGAGGGAAAATGAAGAAGGGAGCAGCGGGCAGACAGAAAGACGGGAAATGGAAGAAGAGGTTTTATTTCGATAGAGATGTTTTGAAATGAGCGTGTTGACCCAGGGGCTCAAACACAAACTCATGTAGCAGAGAGAAGTTTTGTCTTGTTTTGAAAGGACAGAGGAAGGATGAATGAAAAGAGAAGAGACGCTGCAGAGGATGTGAAGAGAAGCAGAGAGAGGAGATAATGAGCCGGGAGACGACTGGATGTATTCACTGCAGCCTCGTCACAATGACCGGTGCTCCAGCTTTGCATCAATACTGCAGCGAAACTCTGAATTCGATATCTGGTTTAATTAATGATTTAATTCTTTCAACCATAATGAGCTTAACACGATTCAGGAAATGCTTCTTCCACACGCACAGGAGCCGAATTCTCTTTGAAAGCAAAAACTGCAACCTCAGCAAAGCTGCTCAAGAAACGGAAGCCGTTTCCTGAAATGCCTCCGAATCTTGAGATTGGACACAACTCGTGAAGCCCGGCCTTTATGGACACGATCCCAGAGGACACTGGACACCTGGAGGACAAGCTGGGCTCATTTCTCAGAGAAGAAACTCACAAACACCATCTAAATCTGCCTCCTCCTTCCCGTTCCCTCACTCCTAGTTTCTGGCCCTCCGCTTCTCCGCCATTAATCTCTTGCTGGCCCTAAATATTCCTCAGACCCCCGTGTCCTTTTGTGTTTATTGCTGCATCTTCCCCAGTGTCACCTTCCCGGTTTACCAGAGCGGCGGCGCTCCGAGCGGGAGCGGAGTCAAGGAATCACAACGGTACATTAAAAAAAAAAAACATGAAAAATTCAGTGCTCGTTTCAAGGAACGGGTGAAATGTGTTTTTTTTCTCGGCTCGACTTTGTCCCTCGCTCATGTTATCATCAATGAACAGGCTCAGCAATAATCTCATATCACAGCGGTTCATTTCAGAGAGCGGTCTGCAGTCATTTCTTCCCCGATGCTTTGTTTCCCCCAAAGAAGGATGTGAAGCAGCACGCCCGACCAGATGTAAACAAATAGGGTTTGAATTTGTGCACAATTCAATGACTTGCATCAAAGATTGACAGAGTAGTTTGTAGTTTTCATACAAACAGTAAAAACACAAAGTACTTTACAGAATAAAAGTTAAAAATACCCCAACACCTCATTTACACAAAGGGCAAATCAATAATCACTGTGACTGGGGAAACGCCACCGTGTCATCTCATACATTTGCAATGAGGAAATATCAGTGGAGGCAAACAAAGATAAACATAAGATAATAAAATGCAAAAAAAATCTAATGAACTTGAATCAATACATTCAAGGTAAAAAAGGTCAAACAGCCTCTAATGTATAAATAGACAGATCAATAAATTTAATTAAAACCAGACTAAAAATGAACCTCTTGAATTTAAAACCTCGACATCCTCGGTGGAGCTCTTTAGAATTCTTCCTCTGTATATATACAGTATTTATATATATACAGTATATTCTGTATATATGTATATTCATGTATAAACGACAAAGTTTCAGGCTGTCAGCGACTTGCCATTCTCTTAAACCATAAAACCTTAAATTGCTAAAATAACCTGAGCGAGGATGCGTTCCATGACGGAGGAACCTTCACAGCTGTTGAACATCACCTGTGCATCACCTCGAACGACCTGACTGTGAATATTACAGTGGATGTTTCAGTGCTACAATGAAAGTGATGTATTAGCCTGTGATAGACGACCGCCTGAGTCCACATTACAACACTGTCCCGTGATATTTACTGACATTACGAGGACACTCTTTTAAAAACAGCTGACTGGCAGACAGAGAATTATGGGAAGCTGAAGGCCGGAGGAGGAAGTTCATCACGCGGAATGTCTAGATTTCTTGTGAAGCTGCTGCTGAAATACGCCCGGCACTGGGATTAAAGTTTCATTCATGACCTTGAAGAGCGGACCAAAGAAAGTAGCTGTGGCTCAGTAACTGTTGGAGCTTTTGAGCCGAAGCCTCTTGATCGCCCCCTGGTGGCTGACTCCAGCACACAGACTGTAAATAAAGATGGACGACGGAGCAGCGGTGGCGAGGTCCCGTCGATACGCCACTTTTAAATACGTCATCTCCTTCACAACTTTCTTCACAGTATCTTAACTGTGTCACAACGTCAGCGTCTGCATCTTTGCCGAGTGCAAACTCCACACACACACACACACACACACACACACACACACACACACACACACACACACACACACACACACACACACACACACACACACACACACAATCAAAGTGCAGTAACGGGAGCGGAAAAGACGCTGAGCTTGAAGCAACAAGAGCTGAAGAGCGAAGGACACGCGGAGCAGGAGGAAACCAATCACGTGAAGATCACAGGAAAAAAATATGATTAAAGGCATCTGCACTGTTGAAACGCTTCCACCTCCTCCACGAGTGTGAGTCCTTTCATGTGTTGGGGCAGAACATGTGTGTTCTTTTTAAATCCGTGTGTGTGATCTCCATTAATCTCCTGCTCCGAGGCTTCAACTCATGTTTGAAGAAGCTACTGGAGACTCTGTGACTGTAGATCACCGATAAGGAAAATTACACTGTCAGAATTTATCAGCGCAAAAATCATCCACACGTGTACTTGTATGTGCAAGTGTGTGTGTATGTGCACGTGTGTGTGTGTTCATGTAGTCGGACACAGAGGGTTTCTCTTGCTTGTGTATGTTTGTGTATGTGTGCACTTTTTGCAGAAGAGACCCAAAGCACCGTCTGTCTCAGGCTGATTCAGTATGCGCTGCCACAGAGACGGGAAAAGAGGTGTTGTGAGAGGAGGAAGGAAAGAAGGAAGGAAGGATGATGAGATGCATAAGGAGAAGACAGCATAACAAAAGCAAGAGGATAAAGAGAGAGGTTTCAACTTTCATTCAGGAAAATGTCACCTCCATTCCCAAAAATGACTCTTTACCGTCACGTCTGCAGCCATTTTGTCAGAGCAGGTGCCCCTCTGTTTTGAATCTCTTTCTTTTTCCTCCTCCTCTCTCTTCCCCAAATGGTGGATTTCACAGTGGGAAAAAAAAAAGAAAAGGACAAAAATCACTGCAGAGGTGAGGTGAGAGGGGCGTAGGAGGGAGACAGGGAGACGGGAGGAGGAGGCAGAGAACAAGAGGATGAGGTGAGGAGTGAAAAGAGAAAATGGAGGCTGGAGGAAGAGGAGGCAGGAGAGGAGAGGTGTTCTCCATCCTGTTTGTTTTTCATTAAGGGTTTTCAAATCTAATGAGAGGCTAAGATGGAGACAAGAGGGAGACGGGGGGGAGGAAAAGATGGAGCCCACACACAGATTATGGCAAATATGCAGGAAGTGGAGGAGATACAAAAAAAAAAAAAAATCAACAAGACAGATAAAGAGCAAATAAAAAGGAACAAGGGAGATAACGTGTGTTAAAAGACAGAGGCATAATGATGAGACTCCCAGCTTCTACTGACACTGCATACAAATGTAACGCTCCACACAGCGAGGGTGTGTGTGTGTGTGTGTGTGTGTGTGTGTGTGTGTGTGGTCAGAGACAAGCTGTGTGTGTTACAGTCGGGTGAGTCTCCACATTGTTTTCACTCTGTCTACATTTCCAAACAGCATCTCTAATTAATCAGCCCAATAGGGTCTACTGCAAACTGTGTGTGTGTGTGTGTGTGTGTGTGTGTGTCAGAGAGAGAGAGAGAGAGAGAGAGAGAAACCAAATGTCAATGCAAACACAGCAGCTGCATACATGCTCCCTCACAGAGGTGAAGGCCTCAAGGAAACTTGTCGCCTCCCTGTTGTCACTTTGTTTTACGGAATAAAAATCATCGATATCGTTTGAGGATCCCAGCTGACGTTGGGTGAGAGGCAGGGTGCGTCCCGGACACCAGTCCATCACCGGGCCGATACACGGAGACAAAGTCTTACCCACAATCACCCTCTGGTTTGTGAGCTGCGGTTTTAAAGTCTCGAATTTGGCATCTCGGTTATTTGAAACCTCACCACATATTTGGACGAGCGTGACCTCAAACTTTCAAAGTAAAAGACTAGAGCATGTGTGTCTGCTCGTGACAAAGGGTCAAAGATGATTTAAAGAGGATTCATCAAATTAGCTTGGAATGGGACCAGGAAATGATCCGGCCAATTTTCAGATCCCGAACCCTTTGTCTGACTAAAACCAACTGAGTCAGCGTTCGCAAAATCTGAGACTGAAGTAAACGCTCTAACTTCAAATTCTATCCAAAACACGATCGATCCCTGGATGAAACCTCGCTCTTGTTTCTTTTACTTTGATTTGGCTCCATAGAAACCAGAGGGACGAGAGTCAATGGACCCTTCTTTATATTTCTCTCAGCAGAGGACTGAGGAGGAGAGACGGAGCCAAAGGGCGCGAGGCGGGGAAACGTCTGATGCCAATCAAGCTCAGTCTGTGTCGTCCTCTGAAGCCTCGCACAGCGGGTCACAACACAAACACAGCCGGGGTCAGGATTTAATTTCCCTGCGGACCACCCACGGTGGAAACTCATGGACTCTCCCTATTGTAGAAATCATCCGCGCACTGACACACTGCTAATAATACTGTAAAGTCTAATCGCAGGAAAATGCGCAAACTTTCATGTCTGAACGCAGAGAACACGTCGGCAGAGGAGGTTTCAGGTGACGTCCAATCGTCTGAAAGGAGCTGGAGTGATGTGCGACCTGACGTGGTCCTGATGAGGTCTGGTGGACGTCTGCCCGGTGCGTAATGAGGAGCATCCTCATTCGTCCACAGTGAGTTTGAGAAGGTGACAGCAGCTACACGCCCAATAACTCATTCATGTGTTTGTCAAATGAAGCGTGGGCTGGACCGGTGCACGAGTATTTCCACGACGTGAGTCAGCCCTCTCTGAATAAATGAATAATTTGTAGTTGTGTGTGTGTGTGTTTGTGCAGGTGCGTGTGTGTGTGTGTTTGTGCAGGTGTGTGTGTGTGTGTGTGTGTTTATGAGTAAGCGAGAGAGAGGTTGTGTGTCTCTGGGGTATAAATGCAGATTTGCATGTGTGTTTTTATGTGTGTATCTATTTGATGTGTTTTTCATGTGTACATGCCTGTGGGTCGTGTGTGTGTGTGTGTGTTTGTGTGTGTGTGTGTGTGTGTGTGTGTGTGTGTGTGTGTGTGTTCTCATTATGCAAGGCCAGGTTTGAAATTGCTCAAAACTGAAATGACGTAAGTGGGCGAGTCCCCAAACTGTTTTTCTCTCTCCTCTTCTCTCTGTTTTCGACTTAAACTGGCGACATGATCATTTATTGGAGAGATTCCTCGACACGACCAGATGAAATTGATGAGGTTCACATCAGGTTCTTTACTCTACATGTAACTGGATTTTTTTTTTTTAAAGTTGTAGGTGGATTACATTTGCTCCAGTGTTTGTGCACGGAGAGAGATCGGTCTTTCCTGTGTGTGTGTCGCCCTGCGAAAAGAAACTTAACGAGGTTTTCAGCTTTTAAAAAATTGAAATTATATGTAAATCACACACGACCAACTTTATGTAATGCATCAATACAACAGTTGGGCTCAGAATACAGGGGCTTTGGAAATCAGGTTACCTACCAGCCCCAAATCACCATCTCGATTTTAAACCGTACACATGTCGGAGGTTGGACACAACCAGATAATCGGTGCCAAACATCACCACAGACCAAAGAGACCTCTTCTCCAAAGAATGGTTCTGTGCTCGCTGTGACTCGTTTGCCTCTCTCATTGAGCGCCAGACATTCGGGAAAGAAAAGCTTTCAATTTCAGTTTTTCAGTGGAGCTATAGAATAAAAAACAATATGGATCCAGAGCGTCCAGTTTTTCTTCCTCCTCAGAGTTTCATCCAGCGGCTTCCAGCAGGTCAGGCTTTTAAAGACGTCCCTGAGGGTCCCGCTGTGTTTTCTACAACCCTATTGAAGCATAACACTATTTGATGTGTAGGGTTTTTAAAGCTCCCCTTCTCTTCTGGGCTCCTGCAGCACAGGGCAATTATTTCACAGCTTTTATTATATATAAGAATAAAATAATCCAGTCCAGACCTCATTGACCTCAATGGTCGTATGGCCACTGGATGGTGGTATACAAAGATGAAGAGTTATAGAAACAGGCAGGAGATTGTGAGATGTGTGAGAACTGGCAACCCAACGTCCACCTTCCCGTCCACCCGGAGAGTCAAGGGTTTGATCACCCAGAGAGTTCTTCTAACTGCTTCTTCTTCACTCCATCTCCATCTCTTCCCTTCCATCTCTAATGCATCCTCCTGCACACACTGACAACATCACATCCGGGCCCACCAGAGACAAACCATTGTCTGGAACCGACCACAGGTCTCCAATCTGCCTCCTTTGTGCCATTGCTATGCTTATTAGCCATGAGCTAATTACCCAGTGGCACTCCCCGTGGGATTGGCTCGCCCCACGCTAAGCTAATTAACATGCACCTCATTGAACAGGCTGGGCTGCAGAGCGAGTGGAGCGGAGGCCGGCAGACGTGGAAGCGGAGGTAAAATTAGAAGAGGTGGCAGATGAGGGGGGGGGGGGGGGGGGGCGGCAGCCAGCGAGCTGAAACCATCACTGTCATCAGAAGGAGAAGAAAGGAAACAGAAAGATGTTTGGAAATCATCACACAACGGCTTCAGGGATTAGTTTTCAGACTTGACTGCTTGTTAGCTTTAGTAACCCGGTGGGACCGAGCTCTAAATAATTTCTGTTGACGCAACATAAAATAATGTGGTTTATTGTTCATTAACCACAACAGATCCAGCTTTGTGAAGCTCGTCGTCTGTGTCGCACTAAACTGGGATCTTACACGGGTCATTATGCTGCTGCAGCTACATGGTGCCGCTGCAGCGCTGCAGTAGATAACAAGCACAAAACCCAAAGATAGCTTTCGCTTTTCTGTGATGCCACGGAGGAGCAGGTCTGAGGCCGCCCACCAGAGAGAGGACTGTGGGTGAAGAGGGACACGGTGAGCGGCCTGCAGAGAAAGTGAGAGCTACTTGACTCAGAGGGAAAAGTCCCTTGCAGCAGGTGTCGTTGGGCCTGTGGGTGGATACAACTGTGGGTTTGTGCAAAGTCCTCTTTGTACAATGATGAGATTCTGCACCACAGTGAAAATATGTGTGCAGACAGTGGGGTATGATTTCTTTCCTTTGTGCGAGTCGTCCTCGAAAGCCTCGTGTCAAGCAGTCGTCGTGTCCGCGTGTCCCCAACCTCCACATTGCAGGCGCTGTGTGGTACACACAGGAATACACACAGCATGCACAATGAGGAGGCCGCGACACGCCGTCCGGTTAGCCGGTGCTACAAGTTAATCAGCGACCAACAGGTAAGACGTGTGAAAGCATCCAAAGAGTATGTGATGAATAAGTAATAAATAATGTAGAGGTGTGTATTCAGGGGTAAAATTATACTATTATGTTGAAAATGCCCTCATACACAACAGCACAGTAAATACTTCCAACATAGTTTCAGTAAATTAAGCGAGAAATAGTTGTTGAGTATAAATCAAACCAGTGGCTTCACTCTTCAACCCCCCTGAACTTCCTCCTCTGCGACTCTGAGCACTTTCTGAACGTTCCACTCGCTCTGAACTTTAAAATGTCTTCATCTGTTATGATAAAAAACGAGCCTATAAAAAGGAACAAGAGTTACACTGTCCTTAACAAGCCACGTGACAACAGCTTCTCAGACCCTTTAATGAGCCACTTGTCCCGTGTGCGAGCCCCGACCTGGAATATTGAGCACGACCCGTTACGATATGTTGAGCACCGAGGAACTGTTCCCCCCACTAATCAGCTCTCGATGCCACTTCCTGTATACAACTGGAGCCGCTGCGGAAATTGCAGAGATAGTATTTTTGACAGTACAGCGGTCCAGTTCACTGCACTGACTATGTGTTTCTGGGAGGATTGCTGGATTCTCTGGTGAAAAATGAGTCGTGAAATAAAAACACTTCCACGGTTTGCCTCCACCAACAAGAGCGGTTTCAGTCTACATGGTTTTTTTTTTCCATCGGGACCTTTGACAACTGTAACTTTGAAAAAATTCCCTCGTGGTGTTCTTGAAATGTTACGTTCATAAGACCACAAACGTGATCGGTAAACTCACAGTAACCTGGATTGTTGACTAAAATCTAATCAGTTCATCGTTAAATCCGAGTGAATGTTTGTGCCAAATTTAAAAAGATGTCCTCAAACCGTTCTGGAGATATTGTGTTCACATGAAAAATTATATTGCTTATCAAGAGTATCATAGTTTTAATACACGTTTGAATACGTTTTATGAACTAGCTACAGACGACATCACATTTAGAGCACATGTGCTGATCAATGACGACCCTCCGTCTCAGAATACCACAAATAAAACATTCAAGCCATAAAACCATCCACTTTTAAAATTATGGACGAAAAGCAATTATTCCCACTTATTCCATTAAACTTGTATCTGCAGCCTCTTCGGTCAAAACTGCCCCTTAACCACGTCGAGCTCCTCTCACGTAAAATCTACATTCACCTCCTACTCACACACTTGCACATGCACAGCCACACTTTGACTCAAGCACATAAATGAACACTTACAACATCCTCCACGTGCTAATTCCCCGCTAACAACCAGCAGCAGTGACAGCTGGAGGGATGAATCTCCCTCCCTGTCCGTGTATTCCACAAGCGAGGACGACTAATTGGAGAGAAGACAAGTGGAACGTTCACGTTATTGTGACAGTCAAGGGGAGAACGTCCCTGTTAAAACTGAACTTTCAGCGGTGCTCCTCGTTTACTACCTGTTATGGTCAAGGGCTTGATAATTAAACCTTCAGACGCTATAGGGGGAACGTGGGCTAAGGGAACGCAGCTCGAACAAAGACAGACGTGGCCGAGGAATCATTAAACATGTTTCTGATCACGCGCCGTACGAGAAGCGGAGTCTCTCTGAAGAGCAGAAGCCGCAGCCGGGCTTGTTTGGGATATTTATTTAAACAGACTATTCCCAAGAGCTCCTCCAAACTTTGCACCAAACTTTTTCACTCTTACTTTTTCCGAAACAGGGATATTGACTTATATATTTTTTCTATACTATACATTGAATGCTGATATTTTCAGCTGCCTTGCATTGAAGTATCACAGGAGCTCACAGCTGTATTAAATCTTTGACCTGCAGTGAATACATATGGGCTGTTTTCCTGCAGGTTCTCCCTCTCAGTGAACTCTGATTGGAGGATGACGACCTCTTGTGCAGCTTTTCTTCGTCCTCCCGACTTTTTAAAAATCAAACCACATATCGGAGCCACAGCAATAACTGAGCTCGCACAAATTCAATAAGATGCTTTGGTGCGATACAGCAGAAGCTCCAACTGTTTGCATTGGATCCACAAAGTACATAAAGTGCCTCATCAGCCCACGTTAGTGTCGACACGTCTACGTTACGGAAACAATCTTAAACAATGCAGCAGTGAACATATGTAAATGATGCATTTCCCCCCCCCTGCAGGCCGATCTGTAAAAAAAAACACCTCACACTCCGTGTTGTTCATTGGTCGAGGATAGCAGCAGATACTCAGCGGGCCAATTGGATTGAGTTCGGCTGACAGCTCATTCATTCTTCTTGACGTGGATTATATTATTTAAGAGCAAAGATGATACGGACTCTATATTCATGCCAGAGTCTGTCTCCGTCTTCTCGGCTGTGAGCTTTTTATTTGTGCCTCGATTTTGAAATGAGACATGTTGAGCATGAAAAAGGTTTTTTTTTTTTGCAAGTAAACACATTGGACCTTTTAGAGAGTCAATTATGCAAAGAGCGATTTGCATGAAAACGATGGACGACACGGGAAAGAGCGACTGTGCAGATAAAATGAGTAAAACTGAGAAACAAAGAAATCCGGAATCATGAAAATGTACGGAGCACTGAAGGGCTTTGATTTGCTGAGCACAAAATCATTAGAGGCCGGGGTCTTCCTCATCAGACAGGACGAGGCCCCTGAGACAGTCCAGCACATGACAGCAGGGAGCACGGCCGGTACGAGACGTGTACAGGAACGACCGCGACCCAAATCTATATTCAAAATCAATAAAACCATTGATCATAAAACATTACGACCTCACAAGAAGAAGCTGAGACTCAAATTTAATTCCATCTTCCTCCCAGTCCGGCGAGAGCCGGAGCTCTGAGGCTTTCATTCATAAACTTGCCTGTTTCTGCTGCTCATCTCCCGTCGTCTCCTTCCACCCGATGACTCAAGACTCCCAAACACCTTCCTGCAGAACGCTAACCCCGCCGAGGTTCTGCCCCAGACACGGATGTTGTGGGCGACAGAGACTGAGTCAGTAGCAAAACGGCATTTAGATGAATTGTTTTTCAACATCCTGCGCGTAGTCGCGCCGGAGCGTTGTTGTATCTGAGAAGTTTCATCTGGGATTCCTCTCGGGTCAATCAGTGTGATTCAGAAACTTTAAGTCTGAAGAGGAAACTGAGTGTGTATCACCAGGATGAGGAGACAAATTAATGACAAATGAACGGACAAGGACGCACACAAGCTCCCACGGCATCATTACTATTCGACAAAAGGTAGGATGGGATGTACACTTTGTTTCCATAACAACCAACAGAGAGAACTCGTGTTGAACTCTCAAACTCCCACGAGCGCGACCACGGAGCCTCGGCTGTTTCAACGCATCTGTCACGATTCTGGTGTTTTCAGCCTCGTTAGCAGTTCGTTGGTCGTGTTTCCAAGAGGATGCACCTCACGGCAAAAAGAGGCTGTTTCGGTTTTTGATCTACCCATGATGCTAAAATTAATTAAAATTCAAGTGTAAATATCAAATTATTGAAGCAAAACAATCCTTGAATCTTTTTCTCTTGAGTGTATTTTGGGTTTTTCACAGCGACAGCCCACATTCGCTCTTGCAGCAGAACGCAGATGCTTAAGTCCGCCTCCGCTTTCTGTCTCACACTCTGCATATAAAACAGCCACGTCAGTCCTCATTCCCGCTGACGTTATCATTGCATTAAACCAAGCTACTGCATGATGACAATAAAACTAAAAAACAAGAACCGTCCTTCACCTTTAAAGGCCAAAGCTGAAACAACTCCCTGCATTCATTTTGTTTAAAATGACCTCATGTACTCTTCATGAGAGTTGAAGGGCGTTTCTGTTTAGAAACACACAGGGTTAGAATCCACTTATAGACCTTTAGACAACCTTGTACTCAACAATTTCCTTAATGAGATCGGGCAAGTGTGCCAAAGGAACAATGAGATGGATATTAGATAAATGGATGAATAACAAAATCAAGTAGAAAACATCTCATTACACACATTGTGCACGTCGGTGGAGTTAGCGTCCTTCTGCAGCTTCCTTTGTGAACTTCATGTGCACGACTGTGTTGAGGTTTTTTTTTTTTTCCAGAGCGGAGCAGCTGGGGGGGGGGGCATCACTGGACGAACACAAACAAGCAGTTTTGAATATATGAATACACAAAAACAAACAAAGTGTGTGTTCGTGTGCGGCTCTGGTGGTTAGACAGAGTCACGTGCAAAAGGAAGAATGTCGGCTGCAGACAGTGTGACACCATGCACATGCAGGAGTGTGTGTGTGTGTGTGTGTGTGTGTGTGTAAGACATTTGACCTACGGGGTCAGAAGGCTAATAGCAACATGCTAGTCAGCCGTGAGTGAGTCACTCTCCACCCCCGGGCTTGTGCAGCATCCCGACGGTAATTTCCAATTATATTAAAAGTTGCGTCACAGCTCAAGTTTCTGGTCTTCACAGATCCCACCGTCGACAACCGAGTCACACAGGAGAGGTGTGTTTCTTCCTCAGAGTTTCCTCCCTCACACCAGACTGTCCTCCAATCAAAGACAACCTGTCACGACCCTCAGGTCTCCGCTCCGGCTCCCACGCAAGAACAACAACAGGTCAACAAGTCGTCGGTGTGAATGAATCGATGCATTAGATGCTTCTGATGTGCGTATTAAAGCAACACTACGTAGCTTTGACTGTGTCTGAGTTATAGAGTTCTTTTCACGTAGAGAAAAAACAAAGTCCCTCAGTATGTTGACTGTGTCGTCCCACACACCTGAACGCTGGATATTACCCATAATCCCCTGCTGTCCGAACCAGAAGAGCTGCGGCTGTAACAAACTCGTCATCGTCACAATGTTGTTGATCAAACGGCCTCACAATCACAAACCATCCACGGAACCTACGACTCTGAGGCTCCAGACGGCCGAGTCCTTTGATTCCAGTCAGCGGGTGAAAGTCGTCTCGTTGACATCTCGTCTCTGCATCTGAGCGAGTTCCGTCTCGGCGAAACCGGTGTCATGACGCGGTGAACGGCGAGGAGAAGGAGCTGCGGGCCTCACAGGCGTCTCTGACACGCTAATTTCACCCCCTGACTGGAAGAGCTGCGTGTAGGTGTGTGTTTGTATTTTTTTGTTTGTGTGAGTGGGCGGAGGTTGTGAGGTGGAGTGCTCTCAATATTTTTGTAGCGAAGATGGTTTGTGTGTGTGTGTGTGTGTGTGTATGTGTGTGTGTGTGTGTGTAGAACAGGAGTTTTGCAGTAAAAGATCAAACACTTGAATTCTCTTTGTTTCACCTGCTGTCAACATTTTGTGTGTCTGTGTGCATGTTCACTAATTGCTAATACCCATAAAGAATGTATCTGATGCTCTCACACACACACACACACACACACACACACACACACACCAGCACAAACAGATATTGGTGCAGTTCAGGAGTTTCAAATTAAAAGATATAAACGCTCTGGCCTGAATAATGCAGAGGATTTGATGCTGTTGTTAAAGCGTCTGTGCAGAAAACCTCCCGCTGTGTTACTGATGTGTGAAAACACAAACTCTGGGTAACCTCCGTAGCCAATTCTCTGGATTTTCAGCCCCAGGTCATGTCTGGAAACGGCTTTGCTTGATGGAGTAAAGAAGCTCAGTGAGAAAACACTGGGAGTCACACTGAGCCGTCGACTGTGGGCGAGTGTTTCCAAGCCACAGAAAGAAAAAAGAGGCGATCGCAAATAAGCAGTGATATAATGTGAGTCAGAAAAAAAACCCAACAACACGGTAATAGCGTTAGGATCAATAGTCCGACTGTGCGGACGTCAATAACCATTATGTTGTATTGTGTGTGTTGGTGTGTGATTGTGTGTGTGTAAGGCTATTAGAGACAAAGCGTTGCATCCCATTGACAGTAGCAGGACTCAGTGGAAACGTATAAGCTGATGAGCCTCTCACCCTCTCTCTCTCACCCTCTCTCTCTCTCTCTCTCTCTCTCTCACCCTCTGTGGCTGTAATAAATAGCTCTTACCACAGTTTCGGTTAATCGCAGCACCATTAATCAGTGATTTGTCCGTGTGATGTTGCAGCGACTCCCTGGATAGAAACTCTTGTGCCACCCTCGAATAGAGAGCCCCACCACACACACACACACACACACACACACACACACACACACACACACACACACACACACACACACACACACACACACACACACACACAAGTGGGCTTCCTAGGGCTCATTCAATTAGATTCACAGAAGCATCCAAATCCTACACACTGGACCTTTAACTTTAGGAGAAACAATAACGTTAAAGAGCGTTCGTGTTTGTTAATGAGGTTCAGAGGTGTTGGCGTTATTATTTTTCCATTAACAGAACCAGACGAAGACGAACCCACATCCCCGCTGCAGCTCCGACACAGACTTGATATTGATCTTTTCATTATTATGCAAATGAGAGAACGTATCTAACTATCCCTGTAATGGTGACTTTAATAAAAAAAAAAAAAACTATGAAGTCAGCAGTTTGAAGTGATGCTGCGTCGTTCTGTCCGCCACACACACACAGACTCACACTGTGCATCACACTCTCACACAAACTGTACGCACACGTGCTCGGCATACACAGCGTTGCGTGATTGCAGGGCTACACACACGTTGGACATCTGCATGACTAAAGAGACCTCAGGGGAATCCTGCTGTTTGTGTGTTTGTGTGTTCAGCGGTTTTTACACAGTCCGACTGACAAACAAACAAACCAACAACACTAGAACAGTGGAGCTCAAACCCAACAGTCCCTTTAAATTCAATCAGGCTGCACCAAATAAATATCAGGCCCCTAAATATGATTGTTTTCACTAAGATCCGTCAATTATTCCCACGGAAACTGGGGAAAATGTCCGACGGGTTCTTTCTTCCACCAACTTTCAGTGAAGTTGGCTGTGAAAGTTTTGCACAATCCCGTTAACAGACAAACTGTGAAAACAAAACCTCCTCGGGTGGAAAAAAACAAAATGAAATTCGCCTCTTTTTACGTGGAAAAAAAAAAAAAAAAAGGTCTTTCGGAACAACGTGGGAGGTTGAAGCAGGAAACAGGAAATGTGTGTCCGCAGCCTCACACCTCCTCGCTCGCCATCGCGTGCCACCAGCGCAGTCTGCTCGTCGGCACATTACGCCCTAAATGGAGAGGGAGCAACATACACAGCAGGGACGTCCATATGGTGAAGAGACGGATATATAAACACACAGCGAGTGTGTGCGTGAGAGAGAGAGAGAGAAAGTGCTGCTGTCTGCAAAAACACACACATTTACAGTAAGTGCAGCGGACGAGTGAGAGTTTTTTACGCTCCGTCGGTCCGGGAGGCTCCAGCACTGACACGCCAAGGTTAAAGGTCAAACTTGTTCCCCTCCATTGATTCTCTAACTGGAAAGCTCATCAGTCCTTCCCCTCAGATCGCTCTCCTCCCCCGCTCAGCCGAGCCGTGCCGACGTGAACGATAAACACTGACAAACTCGGGAAAAATGACTCAGAGAGAATAAATACCAAAACAACATGTCGGGGATTTACGTCCGACAAATAACCTTTTGTTGTAATTAGCCCGGGCGCCGGCGAGAGCCCCCGTCCGTCTGACTCCGGCGAACACGATATGTCAGCAACACCTTGAGGGAATCTCTTCACATTTGGTGCAAACATTCACTTGGACTCGAGGATGAACTCGGCAGAGGCAGAACGACAAAGGTAGAGGTCACCGTGATCTCACACATCACAAGATGTCACAAACGCCTCGAGGGTGAATTCATGAAATCTGGCAACAAACGTCCAACTAAGAATTGAAATGTTGTCGGTCAAAGGTCACGAGAACACAATAATTCTGCATCTGCTCAGAAATAAAAAACAAAAAGAGCTTCTTACTGAGACGTTCCTCCCTTTATAGATGTCAAGGTATTTAAACATTCACTCCACCGTTCACTGTCTCTGCTCTTGCACCATTTTCTTCCTCTTCTCTGAGGTCAGGTCTCCGTGGCAACTGTCACCGCTCATCTCCAGCTCCCTAAACATTCCGTTAACTCTCGTCCATCTGACTCCTCCCCCGCTGTCCATCATTTATCTCTTCAGCGACTCATCACTCTTCTTTCTCCACCCCGCCCCCTCCCCCAGCGTCTGATCCTCTCCGATGTGGCTGAAGCATCTGTTGCCGTCAGAACAGGTTTTTGATGGAAGGTTTTGAGACCCAACATGAAAATTCTATTAAAGCGCTCGTCTCTGTAAGAGTCCAACTAAAATATCAGAATGAGGTTTGAAATTGAGGAGCGCTGTCAGGCTCTAACTTCTGTCAGCGGTTGACGGACGCAGGCCTCTAACCTGCTGTTAGAACTTCCCAGCTGGGCGGGTTCCAACCGGATCAGCGCAAAGTCACCCGTCTTAATGTTTGCAATCGATCACCGCTGCACAGCGAGGACGGGAGACGCGTGCTCAAAGCCTCCGAATGCATGAGCGCCTCCCCCCGGCGAGTTGTTCTCAATGGTTTTGGTGCTTGTGCTTTGTGGCAGTGTAGCATCTGTGCAGATACACGGACAACATGTAAACGGTTCTTTAGCAGCGCTGCCCAGTCGGATGCCACCGGGGCCCTAACAGCCTCCTCAGCAGCTGTGTAGTCGCTGGCACGGGATCGAGCCGTGAGGGTTAGTTTCAGGGGAGTCAGCAGGTCGACAGCGATGTGCATCCTCTCGACTCGCAACAGCTCGTTTTCTGTAACACAGCTGAGTCCTAATGGGGACAATCTTCACACTGGACGATTCCAAACCTCATCAGCACACGCAGTGATCGCAGCAGTGCCGATCGAGGACGGAGTCCATCGAGGCAATTAAGGTGCTTTTAGAGCCCGACTGCTGCGATAGGCATCAAAAATTGTTTTTTGTGAACAAACTAACTCAACAACACTTGGACGGATTTTCAACGAAAGTGATGTGAATATTATTTGGGAGTTTGCCTTTAGATGATTAACTTTTGGAGCTGATCTGTCAGGGGTGGGGGAGTGGTTAACGCCAAATCCTCCATACCCTTACGAATCGCCTCCTCGTTACGCCGTTATGCATCACTGGGTTTTGAGAGGCAGCTTCAAGTCATTAATGCGCTTGGCAGATTGATTTATGCCAGAGCAGAGGCAGGTGGTCAAACAGCGGAGTGGGAGCATCTCAGACGACACCCGACAACTGCCGTCTCCCTGTTCTCTCACACACTAATTAAATCAGAGTCAATAACACAAATAACTGGGTTAAAAAATGGGTCAGAACTTGACAACCTGCTGAGCAAACATTGTGTTAATTGGAAACTTTCACATAAAACTGATTCTGCCTCTTTTTTCTGCTCCTGAATTAATCCGTATTAACCGGATTTAAAAAAAAAAAAAAAAAGCTTGGAATAGAAATTTAGCCTGAAGTTAATTATTCAGACAAGAGAGTATTGATGAACACATAAACACACCTCAGCCGCTTTAAACCAGATACGACTTCCTGCACTCTTCCTCAGCGACGGAGACAAAGTGCGGGAATGAAAAGTGACTGAGCTGCCGATTTGCATTTGTTTATGCAGAAGGAAAAGGGCCGACACACTGCGCCAGGGCTGCGTCTCTGCAGGGGCCGAGTGTCGCTGAGCAGAACATCTTTTATCAGACGACGGGGGAAGTGGAGGTGTTCGGCTCTGGGACGGGCTCTGGGACGTGTTGTCCTCGGAGATGAAAAGAGACAGGGTCAAAGGGGCATTTCTGATTATTTTGAATGTGGATGTACTGTTGATTTATGGGGCGAACTGTGAAGTGAACACGAATCTGAATCTGCCAGACATTAAAATATTTCAAGGATCAAGCCTCCGAACTGAAATGCAGTTAGTACAGAGTGGTGAAGTGTTTTAAAACATTCATAAGTGGTGACACGGTATTTCCTCAGAGGTGATCCAGAACCAGAATCTCACTCTATACTTCTTCACCTTCCACTCTTTTGTCTCTCCATCAGTCTCTCGCGGCATCACCTCTCCCTCATCCATCATCGTCTTGTCTCCTCTCGCTCCCTCGTCATCACTCAATCTATCTCTCCGCCCCTCCACACCTTCATCACTTGAGCCGCTCGCTCCTTTATTCATTCACTGCTCCCGTGAATCACAGCTTCATTGTGATTCCCTCCCCGTGCTCATTCTTCATCTCGCCCGGTCGCTCCTCGTTTCGCAGCGACGATGTCGTTACTCACTTCGTTCACGAGGTTTTTACGTCGTCTCGCGGCAAATTTCTGTTTTTCACAAGCAGAGGCGGAGTCACTTCAGATGCCTGGAACCATAAAGGAGGATGGATTCATCTCGGGGACGCGATGACTGAATACTTTGTGAAACACTTGATGTATTCACTGCAAAGCAAACAGGACACGATGGACAGACTGCTCGTTTACATGAGCTTATTAATTCCACCATCCATCCCTCTTCCTGTTTATCACTCACTCACTCACTCTGCCCTTTTTTCAAACTCGTCTTTACTTTTCTCTTTGTACAAGTATTCTGTTTGAAGTCCCCGTTACATAAAAATGCTTGAAAGAATATGAAACATCGGTCGCCTGGAGATGCTGCGCAGGTTTTCTTATCACAGAGATTGACGAGCAGTGAAAGCTGTTTGCTTTGAAACGGGCCTGGCAGGTTTTTGATGAAGCAAAACGAGATGACGAGTCAAACTGCAGGAAAATCAATCAATAAAAACTTCATAATTACAAAGTATGTCGAGGGCAGCGGCTTGAGAATAACCCCAACACGTGCCAAACCCCTTCAAACTGCTTCATTGATCTGAGCAAACAACGTGATTTCAGAAAAAAAATTAAATAAAAATCAACTGCCACTTCGTCCTCCAGTGCTCAGAAGTTGGCGAGTGCCCTTCAACGAACCCGGGCGCTGCCCCGTGGCTCGCTTTGACTCATCCAGACAGAAGAGATTTGTTTGTGTCGAAGGCAAAATGTGAAAAAGCCAGGATCCAATTACCTGGTGTAAAATTGCTAATAAAGTTATCTGCCTCTGCAGCGTGAAGGTGGGTGGTGTATCGGAGCGCGGGGACAAACACAACAGATAACGCTAATCCTCCAAAACAAGCCTGGGTGCACGAGTGAAAACAAATGTGGGTACGAGGGGGGCGCCGGCGTCCTGATAAGAGAATGAAATGATAGAAAAATACATGGAAATGTCAAATTCAGCGCTTTTTCATTTTAATTTGCTCCGGGGATGGATAACATCGATACAAACAACGCAGGAGGAACGCTGTCAAAGACGTCCTCGTACCACAGATGAGATAGTGTGTTTAAGTGTGTGTGTGTGTGTGTGTGTGTGGTGCAGGACAGAGCGTATCAAAGTCGTTGTGTTCCCGAAATTAAAGTTAGAGAGGAACCAAGTGTAAAGAGAGAGACACGAGGCGAGCGAAGGTGAAACAGGCGAACAATAGAAGAAGAGCGATAACAGAACGTCCTTGATGAAAGGATTGCGGGAAGAAAAAAAAGTTAAATGGGACGCAGACGAGGGCTTTGAAGTGCGGCTGACCTGTCCACAGCTCTGACGCAACGTCTCTTATTATCAACACCTTCACTTTTATCGTAATGTTCTGCAGCAATCTGCGGCGGTTTCAAAGCATTCCAGCGGGGAGATGAAAAGAGAGGAGGGAGAGGAAGAGGAGCAGATTGGAGAGGAAGAGGAGAGGAGTGGGGAAGAGAGAAGTGATGGAGGGATGAGGAGATGAGAGAAGACGAGACGATGAGAGGAGACGAGATGAGGAGACTCGAGGGCAGGAGGAGGGAGGAACTCACAGACTCAACCATCGTGACTAATAATGTTTTTCAAAATGTTGGTAGAATTTAAATTTTCTGCAAATGCTCAAATATTGCAGGTGTTGGGATTGTTACCCTCAGATTAAGTCATTATAACTAATGATGTCATTTGTCTTTATCCCATTAGCACATAAGGTTTGTGCTAATTCACGTGTTTTTCTTCTCACCGAGCTGATTAACGAGATATTTAACTTGTTAAATCCATAAAAACATGAGCAGAAGTTTGACTCTTATTCTATTTCTAAATTAACTGGTTTATTATCTTGTTAATTAGAAAAAACAAGACCACATTTTTTAATTAAAAACTTAATTAATGAATAAATCATCGTTTACACAGGAAACCTCTGATATAAAGGTTGTGTTTGTTTCTATTTCAGTTAAAAGGGTTAAAAACTCACACTGCATGATGCAAAATGCCTAAAATATTCTCAATGAATGTCTGAAAATGTCAAAATCAATGGGCTGGAAAACCAGAAACTGAATTTATTTAACCGTCGACATCAACTGCTTGAAACTTAAATTTGAAATTGAATCAGCTCAATGACAACGTGTCCCTTTGTGTGTATATGACAGAGGCGGAGAGACCAAGCTGCAGGTCACGTATGATGACGTGGAACGTGGGCGTAATTCTCCGTCAACAAATATGTGGTAACGTTTCGTGTGTGTGTGTGTTTGTGTTTCAGTTCCTGGATGGAGAGAGCAGAGCAAACAAATTCCTCAGACTCTCAGATTAGAGCGACGGGGCGGATTGGAGTTTATCAGCGACGGAGCAGAGTGTGAGTGTTTCTCACCTCAACAGAGAAACAGAAAGAAAAAAAAAAGAACGTCTGACTTGTTTTAGTTTCTCCTGAAGATGTTGTTTTGTTTTCCCAACTTTCTTATTTTTCACTTGGCAGGTCGTTAGGAGACGCCACATGGTTTTCTTGGCGTCTCTGTTGCATTTTCCTTTAATTTACTCCTCGTCTTGGCCGCAGATGACGTCGCCTCGCTCAGCTGTTGCTCTAAATCCTCACCTCAAAGTGATGATCTCTAAATAAATGATTTTCACAGCCGCTAATTGATATTAAAGCTGAAACTGTGAGACCAATTGTGATTAACTTAGCTCGATACCGTCTGTGTTCTTTGGCACGAGGGGAGCAAACATTCTCACGGACCAACTACAAAGCTGGGGATGCTGGGAAACGTAGGCACATCAACATGTGTGTTCACTGTCTCTAATACTTAAAGGTTCTAGAATGTTCCTGTGAATCACGTTAACCAGATTTAAATCAGCTACACAGATCTGCATCCCTTCACACCCACAGGAGATCTGCAGCTGATCAGACACCTGAGCTGCTCGTTTTATATTTCGAAAAGAAAAAGCAAAGAGCCGCCGTCAATACGACAAATCTCTGAATTATTTCCTTACTCATTAATGTTTCAGCCAATACGTGAATTATTTTACTGACTCCACATATAAACTCCCTGCAGACTATAACAAAGCTGGTGTTGCCTGCAGTCCTTTTTACAATCCTCCAATAATTGGGGTCTGACTCGGTTGTTGTTATTCAGCGTGATGCAGCAGCAGGATGGTAAACTGATCGGATCAGACAGATAATTTTGTTAGAGGAAGACAAATGACTGGGAATAAAAAAACTGAGTATAAGAGTATACACATTTCTTATCTCCTCCTCCTCCTCCTCCTCCTCCTCCTCGTCTTCACCTCCGCCTCCTCCTGAGCCGTCTGTGCCTGCTGGGGAGCTAAAGCAGACAATCCCGGAGTGACGGGATTGAAAAGAATGATTCCGTCAGCTTGCCTTCAACACCCGGTCTCTCATTCCCCCACCGACGCCGGGTTAGGATTTACAGACTCGCAAAGGACAGGACGAGTGCGGGTGAGACAGGAAGTGACAGCAGTGGGAAATAAGGAAATGTCACAGCGGGGGAACGAGGTGCAGTAAGTAAGAAAGTGAGAAGTCGGATAAAGTAGAGTGCAGCGTAATACGTGCCAATCTCAAATCAATAACTCTCTTCCCCATCCCCAGAACAATATCATCACGAACAAACCGACCGATTGGAGCTGCTGCTAAACACCCGGGGCTGTTTCGTCTTGGCGGTTTAATTCCATCACCAGCTGCAAAATGAACTGAGGAACTCTCTGTGCGTCGACTGGT